>NC_054865.1:58427418-58634918 GCF_018320785.1 Cheilinus undulatus | reverse complement strand
TTTAGTGTTTACATCAATGCCAGAGGAAGTTCAGAACTCTTAGGCTAGAATCAGCAGAGACTTGGAGACTTTTACCCATGATCCTTAGCAGTCATCAACCCCGCTCTGAGATTTTTTCCTGGTCTCCTCTTCATGGCTGAGCTGCTGTTGTTCCTAAACTCTTCCACTTTCTAATAACATCACTGACAGCTGACTGTGAAATCTCACCAACCTGAATAAAAATTCAGTTTTACCTCCGTCTGAAATGTAAAATATTAACAGACAAGGATAGGCACTAAAACAGGATCTTTGGTGTTTTTGCACTAGTCCTTTGATATATTTTTCTACTATGTAGAAATCACTCTCCTTTCTTCCTCACTGATCCTGATCAGGGTCATGGGGGCTGGAGCCTATCCCAGCTGTCATTGGGTGAGAGGCAGGGTTCCACCCTGGACTGGTTGCCAGCCAATCACAGAGTTGATACATAGACAAGCAACCAGGCATGCTCACACTCACACCTACGGGCAATTTAGAGTCACCAATTAACTTAACGAGCAGGACTTTGGTCTGAGTACCCACAGAGACCCCCAACATGCGGACTCCACACAGAGCGGCTCTATCAACCAGGATTCAAACTGGGAACCTTCTGACTGTGAGGAGATGACACTAACCACTGCTCCACTGTGCTGCACCTACTGAGACATACCTGATTTTAAAAATTCATATCCTGTCATTATGCTTGTAGAGAAACTATGAAACGACACGCTTGACCTTAAAGATGTAGAATTTCTGCACAGAAATATGGATATTAAATTAAAAAGGGACCACTCTGATGTCATATATTTAAATGAAGGTCTATCAATGTCTCAGATATTTACTAAACTTTTCAAAGACAGAGAAATTCAGAGTTTTTATTATTATAACAGGGCGTGTCTTTTTCTGGAGGCTTACATGAGAGGTGAGTAACATGGAAACCCTCCATTGCTCAGCTCCACGGTCTCCGTCTGCTTCCTGTTTTGAATCGAGGACTCTGTTTAGTAAAAATGTCTCCTCAAGAGGCGTACTCACTAAACAGAAAACCAACGTTTAGATTTCATCTATACATTTCTCTGGATGTGCCTGGTTTTCAGTGCGTCTCTCATATTCATGATTTATCATGGAGAAGCAGCCGTAACCATGGAAACCAGCCGGGCTGGCACTGGTTCATGCTGAATGCTGCTGAGGTAACTAAAGTAAACTGGCAGAGCTGATGAATATCTTCTGTGTGTTTGGTTCTGCTCCCTGTTTTCGCTGTTTATTCGTTTCATATCAAATATTTGCTGACTCAGTGTAATGGCTCTGTGTTTGATTAATGCTCACAGTTTCTCTCCTCCTGGGTAAATAACTCTCTCCCGTCTAACCCTGCTGGTTCAGGACTCTCTGAACAGTAGCACTCAGACCAGTGGTTCTGGACCGGTGCAGCCTCAGGACCAAAAACTCTGAAAGAGCAGCTATTACACAAATATTTATTTTTTCAACCAGGTTTATTACATCAACATTAACAATAATAATTAGTATTATTATTATTTTTAATATACATATAATAACAATAATAATAATGATAATAGTAACTAGAAAATCACTCAGAGAGCCATTAGCCCTCTCTCCTAATAGTAAAGAATCCTTTAAATAATTCCAGACGGTGATCTGGATCACTCCCAAAATCTAATCAGTTCTTTCTTTTGCCATTTCTGATATTTCCTGAAAATTTCATCAAAATCCATCCATAACTTTTTGAGTTATGTTGCTAACAAACTAACAAACCCTGCCGATCACATGACCTCCTTGGCAGAGGTATTACAGTTTTTCTCAGTCACTTTGGTACATTTCTCAGATCAGAATTGAAATTCTCAAAACTACTTGTTCAATCTTCACATCATTGTGTCACTTGTGCACATCAAAAAAGCAGTTTCTCATTTCTTTCAACAAGTTGCAAATGCTTTGGTACATCCATGCAAATGATCATGTACAATTCTTTGCTGTTTCCTACATTATCATGGGTCTCTGCTGAATAGTCTCACCCCCCACAACATTAAGGCATTAGTTCAACGCATAAGTCTTCACATGCAAAATGGTTGAACATGTTGTCATAATAGCTAAGTCAAGCATTAGACTTTTTTCCCTAAATCTGTCCTGAATTGGTAAATTGCTCCCAGGTGAATCCTGACTTTCTCTATCGAAGGGAAATGTGTGAAGCATTAGATCAACCAATGATCAAGGAATTTGATTGAGGAGAATCTGATGATTGAGGAATTTTCTCAGCATGGAGATGAAAGTATATGATCACCAGCCACATACACAGATGACCCTTCTGGTTGCCATGGATGCAGCGTGTGATGACATCACAGCAGAGACCTGCAGAGGCTGGATAAGACACTCTAAAAGAGTCTTTCCACGCTGCGTCACAAGAGAAGAAATTCATTGTGATGTGGATGAGAATTTGTGGCCCAACAGAGAGAAATGTCAGGAGGTGTAGGAAGACTGCCCTGTAATTCCTACAGCACTGCATGTACAGTTTTCCCTAAGAAGATTGTCCTGTGTTCACATTTCTACTTTTGTTTTTTCTTTGTTTATTTCTTTGTGCCATGCAGTGCTGTCTTTTTCTTTCTGTATCGCAATTATCTGTCAACAAATTACAGTACAAACAGTAAAAGCCTAAATGTGAATCTTGTCCAGTCTCTTGCAATCTCCCACATACACTAAGGTGTAACTTACAATTTACAATAATTGTCATCAAAACTTTAGCCATAGTTTACACCAGAACATCCCTCCAGAGTACACTGTTACATTGACGACATGACTAAGCAATCTGACTGTCTTATCCGTACACAATGACACAAGGACTGTCATTCTGATGGCACTGACATGTTCATTGACACAGAAATTCACTTTTGAGAGATGAACTAAGGACTTTGAGCAGGAGACTGGCTTTTGCAGGTAATCCATGGTGTTTTGCTATTTGTACGAATTGTTTGAGAAATGCACTTACTGTTTTGCAAATGTCGAGGATGATTCAAGAACTGTACCAAAGCGACTGAGAAAAACTGTAATAATGATATTGTTGTTGTTGTTTTTGTTGTTGTTATTATTATAAGTATAATAATGATAATAATACATTTGTATACCACCTTTAAAAACATCACAAGCATCACAACACTAAAAGAAACTTTGAAAAATTCAGCCAACATCATAATAACCCAGGAGACACATCATAAAAAATAATCTATCACTGAGACATTATAGAAACCCAGAAATATAAAAATCCAGAGGAAAAATGAAATTAAAAACCCAGAATGACCTAGAAGAATCCAGGAAACCCAGTTCATAAAAAGACCTGAGCACCAGAGAAGAAGAGCTGAGCTATAAGGACGAGACAAGAGAATAGAAGTCAGAAAAGTTATAGATAAAAAGAGTTCAAATGAGTAGATTTGATCAGAACTGTAGAATAATAATCATTCATTTTGTTTGCACACATATAGGATAACATAAAATCAGATTATAAACATATGAAAAGGTGAAGAAGAAGACAGGCTTATGACCTGATGACCTTTCTATGAGACAAAATAAACTAGATTTAAATAAGAACACAAACTTTGCATGCACACACCCACATTCACATGGACTCATCCACACATGTATATGTAACTAATGACAAACAAACATAAGCTGGAGATTCAATAAACAACATGAATATAGAAACTATCATTAACAAAAGAAGAAATTAAAAACACTAAAATTTAAGCTTCATGAATGAAATGTGAAGACATTTTCCTTTTAACAGTAAAGAAGGCGAGCGCTCAGCTACGTGTCTAAGAGAACTGATGATGAGCCTTTTATACCAATGAATCTGAGTTTAATTTAAAGCCGTTTCTGAATGATGATGATGGTGTTAAAGATGTAAATACATATCTGATGAATGTTCCTGCCATAAACTGAAAGGATGTAAGGGGCCGAAGCTTCTGTTGAATTAGAGAAAGATAGGGTCAGTGCTACCTCAGCGGTAACACTGTCTCATCCAGCGGGCTGGAGGGGCATGTAACATGGAGCCCATTACAAGGCTTTAAATTATTGATTGATTTATTTATAACAAGGGACACTGCACTTTAATGAACATGGACATGTAAAAGTGCCAGATTGTAGCCACAGGCTAATTTCCATCTGTAGACCCCAGCAGGGTGATGGTCTACAGCAAAGAGTACACCATAAAAAAACAATCTACATAAAATCAGACAACACTGAATGTGTAGGATGCTCAGCCTCAGATGATGAAGATGATGGTCCTGCACCGGGGACTCTGTCTTAGCTGGTTTTATTCTGATCTTTCAGAACGAATCTCTGCGGTCACCGTAGGTAGCCACTCCTCCTCTTCCTCTACTTTTACCTCTGCTGTACCTCAACGTTCAGTTTTAGGTCTGACTGTATTTTTTATGTGCTGCCCCTGGGCCAAATAATCCAGAATCACAAAGTCTCCTTTCACTGCTACGCAGACGGCACAGATAAACCTGAGACCTGAGGACCCTGGAGGCCTAGCTGCCGTAACAGACGGTCTGATCAGAGGTGTGGCACCTTGTATTGACTAGCCTCTAACGGTTGTTAGCCACATAGTTTTGTCTCCTTTGTCTCAGCCCTCATAGACTGGGTCTACCTGTGACCATCAGACCATCTCAGTCCTCAGAGACCGGGTCTACCTGTGAACCATCATCAGACCATGATGCTGAGAGTGTGATGTGGATGAAACTGAGCCATGTGTGTGCAGTAGGTCCCTGCTGGTCCACACCCAGCTCTAAGCCTGCTTTGGACTTGAACACAATGCAGCTCTGTGTATGGGTGTAAATATGACACATGTTGCTCTAAGGAGGCGAGGGACTTTGGAATAATCCAGGCTGACTCAGCTGGTCTGGTCCAGGATGTGCATCCTGGGACGGATCTGTGATAAAAACACTGCCATGTTTGTGATGAGTCAATAAGGAGCGACTGTACACGCATTTCAGCTGCATGCTACAGACGTGATCATATCCATGTGTGTAAACTGATGATGGGGAAGAGCTCTGCATCCATACAGAGCATCTTCATCAGTCAGCTTTAGATCTGTAGACCTGTCCCCAATGATGGACTCAGTCAGAGTGAATCAGTCAGACACAGATACAGGTACAGATGTAGTCCACTGATCTTAAATGACTCGTATTGATCCATGATGTCATGGTGATATCAGAGTATCAATCATGGTTCTATCTCCTCTGCTTCAGTGTTTCTCACAGCTCTGAGTTAAAGGGGCTCTATGTAAGATTTTTGCTTGAAAACTTTAATGATGCACACTTTATCCCGATGTGGAGAATGGGGCTCTTTATGTCTTCCTTGTTTGCCTTTGTCAGCCTGTGGAGTCGTTTCTCTGTGAAGAATTCGGGCCAAATTTTCCACAAAATCTCAACAGAAGTGCGTCGGGTACTACGTAATGGGTGCACCCCCTCGCTCTGTTTATACCTGACAACGGCGTGTTGAATGGAGAAGGCTGCTGACCGGCTAGCTCAGCCCAAACACCCACACAAACTCAGCAAAAACATAAAAAACTAAGATAGTTTTATCTGCTGAAGCCTGTCAGGCTAAAAGAGAGTGTGACCGACGCAGGGGGAAATAGAGGATAAATGTCGGTGGAGCATTAGAGACATGGAGGGAGCTTCGCTCGGCGCTCGGGATAAATACCGATCCAGAGATGGCCGTCTTTCTGTTGAAAAGGTAAGGCATCACTCCGGACCATGAAATACAATGTAGTGTTTTATGTTGTATAAACCATATGCTACATCACGTTAGCTTGCTGACGAAGATGCTATCCAAACAACCAGAATGTCACGTTTAGTGTTTTCTGGATAACATTGCATCTTTTTCTTGCTTCCTGGCACTGGACTCAACTTACTGAGTTTATTTTTGATACTTAGTTGGTAAAATATCTTCAACACATAATGTCAGCTATCTGATATCTGCGGTGGAGGCTCCATTATCAGAGCTAAGCAATGTTAGCCCTGCTGCTTCTGCTCTAAAACGCGTCCCATTCAATACACTTTACACATTACACACGTAAAAAGACAATAAAATTAGTCAATGCTGCACTAAGTAGTGAAGTTGTTCATTCATATAAATGGTTGTGAAAATATCGTCCTTTTTTAATCGCCTCATATGAACCAATATTTAATTTTGTACCGTGTCTGCACTAGAGGTTCAGATATACTTTATTCATTTTCATTATTAGTTGGTGGAACTTTAAAGTGTTACCACCCTTACCTCCTCTGTATAGATGATGCCGGTAAATCACCTTGGTCTGCGTGTGTATCAGCTGATAAACCCGAGGCTCGTTCATCAGCAAGTAGCGCGCCGTCGTGGACGAGCAACACGATGTTGTAGTTCGCCTAATGGCCAGCGGTGTCGCTACACTGATATTTTTCTAAATCTTGTATAGAGCCTCTTTAACCTTTCAGAGATAAACAGAAGAAAAGGCCGACACAAGCACAAAAACGTTCATTTCTATACAACTGAACTTTAACGTTTGGTTTCATCACACATCATCTTTTGATGAAACGTCATTTCTTGAGGCCCTTCTTTTAAAGTCAGAGCTCATTAGATAATGAAGATATGACCCATTTGTGTCACTTCCTTCAGTTCAGTGTGATATCGTTGTCTTGCAAGAAAGATCAGAGAAGATAGTTTACTGAAGTTATTAAAGGTTAACTCATGGAGTGCCAGCCCTTTTATAAAATGTAAAGTGGCTTGTGCCAGTGTTTTTGGCCATTTTGAGTCATCTTTCAAGACCCACAGAATATTTTATACTATGACTCTAAAAATACCAAATAGCTCAAATGAAAGAAGAAACTCTCTATTTCATCATAGAAAAAAAACGTTTGTTTGCAGCTTCTTCCGTTCTTGATTTATCTAAAGTTGAATAGAGGCTAGTTTCACCAAAAAGACCACTTTTTTCTAGAAAGCTGAGAAAAATGCATTTTTGTGAAAGAGAGTCTGTCAAGCAGAACAGTGATTTCAATGTGATAGTTTTACCTTCAATGACATAAAAGACATCTGAAAATTGTATTACACGATACATACATTGTATTGTAAAATAAATAACAATGCTTCCAGTCACTGTCATTCACGCTCTGGAACTGGACGGCCTCCACGGGACCCCCCTATACGCCCACAGCCTCTCCTGCTTGTCGCTGTATGCATCCAGCTGGCGAGAGGCTGCCTTATTTCTCTGACTGGTGGGGGGGACCTTGCGGCATTCTTTAGCCTCTTGACCACATAGACAGATGAATAAAAGCGCCGATCCCTGGATTCGCTGTCGTTAAGTTCAGTGTCGGTTTCAGCGAGTCAGCGATTTCTCAGGCGAAAGTTTAAAGTTTCTTCCAGCATCTATTTAAGAACCTTTAGCTTAGATTACCTCCGTAACGATCGCTCTGCTCTTTGACCCCAGGGTCCCCACCTCTGATGTTTGATCTACCGTCACGTCCGATTGTAGTGTTCCCATATCCCAGAAGCCCCAAAATTACTGTGTGCGAGTGCCCCCTTGTGCCAGCCGCCAAAAAAACACTTTGACATATATATATATATATATATATACGTCTATGGCACTCAATGAGTTAAAGTCATTTGGCACCATCAAAAATGTCTTATTTTGAAATTGAAGTGAGGCTAGTGGACTTCCTGTTTGGATTTGGGCGTGGCTCCAAGAGGCTTTCTTGTAGGTCTTGTGACGACACATATGCAGACCAAAAACCATAAACCTGGGCTGGATTTTGTGCTGGGGCTGAATATTTAAAGGGAAATGTTTAGTTTATTTGTGTCAGGGATAATATTCAGAATGACATCAGTCTCAAAAGGAGAAAAGATGCTTTGTAGCAGATTTAGCTTGCTAGCTAACTTCCATCCCTGGGCATGTAAACAACGACAGTGGAATACAGCATCAACCAATCATCTACACACCATCATGCATGTACATCTGCAGTCATTCAGCCACAATACATATTTCACAGCAAAGGAGATCAAAACACTAATATTAAAATCTAAACATGATATTCGAAAAGTTATAAAACAGCAGATTAATGCTCCTTAAACTCCACTTTTTCACTTCTGGAGAGAAAATGTGGAAGTCTGCAAAGTTTCAGATGGTTGGAAGATTATTCCATGTGGAAATGTTTGATTTGCCAGAAGGGGGCGCTGTGAAAAAGTAATGATATCGATGCATTCAGGCTCAATGTGTGATATTCCCTCTGAAGTTTGGTGGTGATTGATATTGGCATCAAAATTTTATACGGCATGATTGGAGAATTTTCACTGCAGAAAAATGTACAAACAAGTGTTTTAAGTTTGGGCTCTGGTCATGGCCCCGCCCTACGGTGAAAACACAGTCAGCACAAATTTACATCTCCAGGTTGTCTAACTCCAAGGTTCCTCAACCCTGCTCAACCAAAGAGCCAAACTGTTGAAAAATACCTTTGCTAGAGCCACAATCCAAGTGGTGAACAAATGAAAGCAAATAGGTGAAAAAGCTGCAAAAAAAGTGGCCAAAATGGGTGAACGGGGTAAAATAGGCAGAAAATAACAGAAACTGGTTGAAAATGGGACAAAAAATGTGGAGAAAAAGTGGCAGAAATGGGTTAGACAAGACAGAACATGACTTACAGGTGGCACAGGTGACTAATACTGGCAAAAAGCAGCAAAACGGGGGGGGATTAGTGAAAAGTGACCAAAATTGGCAAAAACGTGGGGAAATGAGTGAAAAATGAGTAATGTAATGGCAAGAGGTACCTTAAATGGGCAAAAAGTGGCAAAAATGGGAACAAATGGGCAAAAAAAATGCCACCAAGGGCAATGAAATTATACAGACAAAAAATGAAGGTTGACAATTAAAGCCAGCTGTAGAAGTGTGGAAAACAAATTGCAATGGATAATTCTTAGGTCCCTTTTTTTAATAGTTTTCCATTGAAATAATATTTCAAATGTAGACATAACAGAGCCACAAATCCTTACAAAAGAGCCACATGTTGAGAATCACTGGCCCAGAATGAGCAAAAACATCCTGGAGTCAATCAGATGAAATCCTTCTAGTTCTAGTTCATTAAAATATGAAACCTGTGAATCGCCCAAAAACACCAAAATTTGACCTTTAGCTGTTTGCAGTGCACTTCCTGTACGTTTTAGAGCAGTGTTTCCCAGAGTGGGGGTCGGGAGATGCTTTCCATTAAACAAAGAGAAATGTCATGTGGTTGAAAATCATCAATTTTATCTATTATTTTAAAAAACATTCAAAAAATTAGTTCAAATTAAGATCAAAATGTAGTTATTAAGTGATATCTTCCTTAAATGCAAGTGAAAGTTACAAAAATGACCTAAAATTAAAGTTTTGCACTTGATGCTTTTGCAGTATCGTGTGCTTTATCCCCCTTTAAAGGACGATGGGGGTCCTCGATCTTTGACGCCGTTTCTTGGGGGGTCACGGGCTGAAAAGTTTGGAATCCCTGTTTTAAAGGACGGTCCCAGGAGACTTCTTCTCTGGTCTAATCATGATACATACATGTACTGGTTTTCATGCATGTAGCTCTTACCCAGTCCTCTATCCCTGCTCCATGGACTTTCACCATTCCACCAAAACCAACATTTCCACTGGTGACAGTTTTCTGGGAAGTTTGGTGAGTAAACTGCCAACTCAACATCTGGAATAGAAAACAGTCCAAACCTGAACCTGAACCTGTGCTGAAAACAACGATGGCGGGGTCTGACGCTATGTGAGGTCAAGATCTTTTTGTATTTGTGGAGATTTCAGACAGAAAATAGACGCTCTACTCCACTGTATCAGGATTCAGGCTGATCCTGGATATGAGGTTAAACCAGGACACTAAAGTCTGTGTAAATGGACCAATCATTATGTTAATCATCAGATCTGTTTGTTGGTTTTATCCTCCCAGAAACATTAGAGATGTCAGAGGTTCATAAAAATAGGGACAAACCCAGCCTGTTGATTAAACACCAGTTAATGATTCAGTCCTGGTCTTTGAAATCAGCCTCTCTTTCCTCTGTCTCTGCAGGCTGTTATTACTAATGGGAGTGTTCATCCCTGATGATTTACAGATGATGGATTAATTAAACAAACATCCTTGTTTACTGAGGCTGAATCCCTGAGCTCTACACCCAGCAGCCTTTCACAGACTAGGGCGTGAGCGAGGTCGCTGTGTTTGTCCGAGGGTGGAGCGCTGCATGGAGCCGCTGTCATCACGCCTTCACCGCCGCCGCTCTCCCCGTCGGACCTGGACAAACACTCAGAGAGAGGAAGGAGAGCAGGATGTAGCTGGAGCCACGGAGAACCACGGCACGCCGAACTGCAGACGGGTTACAACATCAGCGGCGTACACTGACAGAGAAGTTCAAAAACACAAACCCACAGTCAAGACAGCAGGGGGCGCCGACTGGTCAGAAAGCAAAAGGCAAGGCTGGAATGTTTTATGAGCTTTATAGGATCAAAGGCTGAGGACAGAATGTTGGTGAAGCTGGGGATGTTGGCATCTTTTGTCCCTCCTGTTGCCAAATTGTTGACATTACAGTTTCATCCCCTTAGATGTTTAACCCTTTTATTGATTTTATAAATCAATATCATTTGGCTTTTTGACACAAAAATGGAAAAAAGTCCTCTTTAATGTCAAAGTGAAAACAGATTTCTACAGAGTAATGTCATTAAATAAAAATCTGTAATATGAAATCAGTGAGTGCATAAATATTCATCCTTCTAGTCAGTGTTTAGTAGAGTCTCCTTTATCTGCAGTCTCAGCTGCTGAGAAGCATCCCCACATTATGATGCTGCAGAGAAGCATCCCCACATTATGATGCTGCTGAGAAGCATCCCCACATTATGATGCTGCAGAGAAGCATCCCCACATTATGATGCTGCAGAGAAGCATCCCCACATTATGATGCTGCTGAGAAGCATCCCCACATTATGATGCTGCTGAGAAGCATCCCCACACCATGATGCTGCCACCAGCGTGCTCCACAGTGGGGATGGTGTGTTTGTGGTGATGTCAGTGTTTGGCGTCTTGTCTGATGGTCTCAAAGCTCCATTCTGGTCTCATCAGACCAAAGACCTTTCTTCCTCTTGACCATGGAGTCTCCCACAGTCCTTCTGGTGAACTCTAGTCCAGATTGAATCTGAGTTTTCTTCAACAGTGTCTTTCTCTAAAGCTCTGACTGGTGAAGAACCCGGCCAACAGTTGTCGTCTGCAGAGTCTCTCCATCTCAGCTGCTGAAGCTTGGAGCTCCTTCAGAGTAGTCATAGGTGTCTTGGTGTCCTCTCTCACTAGTCTCCTTCTTGCACGCCCACTCAGTGTGTGAGGATGGTCTGATCTAGGCAGAGTTTCATATTATTTAACCCTTTTACCCTAAATAATAAGTTTTTCCTCATCCCACACTGTGTTTAAACTGTTTTCATTTAAATAATTATTGATGTGCATGTGTTTGAGTAAATCAGAATAAATACTGAAGGAAAAATAAATGTTTGAATCTGAAATGCTGACTAAGATAGATTACCAAAGGTACTTGAATTGTCAGAAAATCAAACCATATCAGATTTTTAGGAATTCATTTTTAATGTGACTTACAATTTTGAAGAGTATTTCATGTGTTTGAGTTTCAATAACGGGGTTGATTGATTTGATGCCTGCTCTGGACCAAACACATAATTCATGGCTTATAACCTGATGTTTTTAATAAATAATAGAAAGGTGAATTCTGACGTTCCCATTGGTCCTCCAGTTCTGGAATGACATGTCTATGGTTGAACAGCGGAGGGCGCGAGTGCTCCTGAAGCCTGTGCTCCTACCTCTATAAAACAGTAGAAGAAGAACTCCCGCTCGGTGCGCTGTAGCGGGCTATCACGCTGCACGTTGTTCAGATAAAACTATTAAATCTTTATTTTTAGGTGTTAAACTTGGCTGGTTTGGTCGACATGGTGAAGCTAACAGCCGAGCTGATCGAGCAGGCTGCTCAGTACACCAACCCAGTAAAAGACCGGGAACTGGATCTAAGAGGTACGTAAGCTCTGGTAGCACGTTAGCATCGTTAGCTCGCCGTGTTAGCATTGGTGGCTCTCTACGCTGTGCGCCGCTAGCATTGTTAGCAGTGTTAGCTCGTTGAGGCTAACCGTGGCCCTTCATCTGAACACTGTTTATCAACCTGAATATGTTCTTCATTATACGAACGACTAGAAATATCACTGATAATATCCTCATTATAAAAGAGGACAGACTAGAAATATCACTGATAATATCCTCATTATAATGAGAGGACAGACTAGAAATATCACTGATAATATCCTCATTATAATGAGAGGACAGACTAGAAATATCACTGATAATATCCTCATTATAAAAGAGGACAGACTAGAAATATCACTGATAATATCCTCATTATAATGAGAGGACAGACTAGAAATATCACTGATAATATCCTCATTATAAAAGAGGACAGACTAGAAATATCACTGATAATATCCTCATTATAAAAGAGGACAGACTAGAAATATCACTGATAATATCCTCATTATAAAAGAGGACAGACTAGAAATATCACTGATAATATCCTCATTATGAAAGAGGACAGACTAAAAATATCACTGATAATATCCTCATTATAAAAGAGGACAGACTAGAAATATCACTGATAATATCCTCATTATAAAAGAGGACAGACTAGAAATATCACTGATAATATCCTCATTATAAAAGAGGACAGACTAGAAATATCACTGATAATATCCTCATTATGAAAGAGGACAGACTAAAAATATCACTGATAATATCCTCATTATAAAAGAGGACAGACTAGAAATATCACTGATAATATCCTCATTATAAAAGAGGACAGACTAGAAATATCACTGATAATATCCTCATTATAAAAGAGGACAGACTAGAAATATCACTGATAATATCCTCATTATAAAAGAGGACAGACTAGAAATATCACTGATAATATCCTCATTATTAAAGAGCTCAGACTATAAATATCACTGATAATATCCTCATTATAAAAGAGGACAGACTAGAAATATCACTGATAATATCCTCATTATAAAAGAGGACAGACTAGAAATATCACTGATAATATCCTCATTATAAAAGAGGACAGACTAGAAATATCACTGATAATATCCTCATTATAATGAGAGGACAGACTAGAAATATCACTGATAATATCCTCATTATAAAAGAGGACAGACTAGAAATATCACTGATAATATCCTCATTATAAAAGAGCACAGACTAGAAATATCACTGATAATATCCTCATTATAAAAGAGCACAGACTAGAAATATCACTGATAATATCCTCATTATAAAAGAGGACAGACTAGAAATATCACTGATAATATCCTCATTATAAAAGAGGACAGACTAGAAATATCACTGATAATATCCTCATTATAATGAGAGGACAGACTAGAAATATCACTGATAATATCCTCATTATAATGAGAGGACAGACTAGAAATATCACTGATAATATCCTCATTATAATGAGAGGACAGACTAGAAATATCACTGATAATATCCTCATTATAATGAGAGGACAGACTAGAAATATCACTGATAATATCCTCATTATAATGAGAGGACAGACTAGAAATATCACTGATAATATCCTCATTATAAAAGAGGACAGACTAGAAATATCACTGATAATATCCTCATTATAATGAGAGGACAGACTAGAAATATCACTGATAATATCCTCATTATAAAAGAGGACAGACTAGAAATATCACTGATAATATCCTCATTATAAAAGAGGACAGACTAGAAATATCACTGATAATATCCTCATTATAAAAGAGGACAGACTAGAAATATCACTGATAATATCCTCATTATAAAAGAGGACAGACTAGAAATATCACTGATAATATCCTCATTATAAAAGAGGACAGACTAGAAATATCAACTGAATAATGTTCTTCATTATAATGAGAGGACAGACTAGAAATATCACTGATAATATCCTCATTATAAAAGAGGACAGACTAGAAATATCACTGATAATATCCTCATTATAAAAGAGGACAGACTAGAAATATCACTGATAATATCCTCATTATAAAAGAGGACAGACTAGAAATATCACTGATAATATCCTCATTATGAAAGAGGACAGACTAAAAATATCACTGATAATATCCTCATTATAAAAGAGGACAGACTAGAAATATCACTGATAATATCCTCATTATAATGAGAGGACAGACTAGAAATATCACTGATAATATCCTCATTATAAAAGAGGACAGACTAGAAATATCACTGATAATATCCTCATTATAAAAGAGGACAGACTAGAAATATCACTGATAATATCCTCATTATAAAAGAGGACAGACTAGAAATATCACTGATAATATCCTCATTATAAAAGAGGACAGACTAGAAATATCACTGATAATATCCTCATTATAAAAGAGGACAGACTAGAAATATCACTGATAATATCCTCATTATAAAAGAGGACAGACTAGAAATATCACTGATAATATCCTCATTATAATGAGAGGACAGACTAGAAATATCACTGATAATATCCTCATTATAAAAGAGGACAGACTAGAAATATCACTGATAATATCCTCATTATAATGAGAGGACAGACTAGAAATATCACTGATAATATCCTCATTATAAAAGAGGACAGACTAGAAATATCACTGATAATATCCTCATTATAAAAGAGGACAGACTAGAAATATCACTGATAATATCCTCATTATAATGAGAGGACAGACTAGAAATATCACTGATAATATCCTCATTATAAAAGAGGACAGACTAGAAATATCACTGATAATATCCTCATTATAATGAGAGGACAGACTAGAAATATCACTGATAATATCCTCATTATAATGAGAGGACAGACTAGAAATATCACTGATAATATCCTCATTATAATGAGGACAGACTAGAAATATCACTGATAATATCCTCATTATAATGAGAGGACAGACTAGAAATATCACTGATAATATCCTCATTATAATGAGAGGACAGACTAGAAATATCACTGATAATATCCTCATTATAATGAGAGGACAGACTAGAAATATCACTGATAATATCCTCATTATAAAAGAGGACAGACTAGAAATATCACTGATAATATCCTCATTATAATGAGAGGACAGACTAGAAATATCACTGATAATATCCTCATTATAAAAGAGGACAGACTAGAAATATCACTGATAATATCCTCATTATAATGAGAGGACAGACTAGAAATATCACTGATAATATCCTCATTATAAAAGAGGACAGACTAGAAATATCACTGATAATATCCTCATTATAATGAGAGGACAGACTAGAAATATCACTGATAATATCCTCATTATAATGAGAGGACAGACTAGAAATATCACTGATAATATCCTCATTATAAAAGAGGACAGACTAGAAATATCACTGATAATATCCTCATTATAAAAGAGGACAGACTAGAAATATCACTGATAATATCCTCATTATAAAAGAGGACAGACTAGAAATATCACTGATAATATCCTCATTATAAAAGAGGACAGACTAGAAATATCACTGATAATATCCTCATTATAATGAGAGGACAGACTAGAAATATCACTGATAATATCCTCATTATAATGAGAGGACAGACTAGAAATATCACTGATAATATCCTCATTATAAAAGAGGACAGACTAGAAATATCACTGATAATATCCTCATTATAATGAGAGGACAGACTAGATTCACTGTAAGTTGGAGCTGATATGAACCAAAATCAGCCCAGGTATTTATCAGGATGAATGAAAAACATCTGGAGGTTTCTCCTGTTAAACATTTTTGTCATGATGTTAAAACATTTAAACATTTTATGGTTTAGTTAAATTCAAACTGTATTAAAACCACCTTAAAACCCATGGTGATAGAGAGAGAAGTTGTGGGCTCTCAGTACTGGAGCAGTTTTTCTGTGAAATCATATAAAATCAGAGAATTATTGATCCTCAGAGGAAACTCCTATAGAAACACCCACAGCTTAGTTAAATCGTGCAGAACAATGGAAATATTGATGAAAGTGTTGAAATCGTCATTATTAGGGATGCATGAAATTTGATTTTTGCCAATATTTACATGTTAAATTTAGTTAATGTGATGTTTCTGTTACAGATTAGGGATGCAGTGTTGTTGGTATGATACTGGAATCAGCAGTTGTGAAAATTTCTGCTGCTATTTACAACCAATATATCTGCTGTAAATACTGGCAATATGAACATATAAGTTAGTGGAGTTTTAGGGTGTATTCACACCTGGCTCATTCGGGGCAGTTGTTCCCAAACAGTGAGCGCCCCCCCTAAAGTCCGGTTCATTTGGACATATGTGAACACAGCGGTTCCTTTGCAGTGAGAACACAATCACCTCAGGAACCAGCACAACTGACTCATAGCTGTAGTACACACTGTAGTCGTGGGGGCAGTAGTGTGCCCGGTTGCCACCCGTTCAGTTAAAACAATAGAAGAAGAAGGAGTAGAAGAATCAGCAACAGCAGAAGAAGAAGAAAAGGCGGAAGAACAACAGATCTATCTGAGTCGTGGGCTCGGTGAGGCGGCACGTCTTCGTTTTAACAAGTGCATCAGCAGATTATTTTCCAGTCTTGACTGTTGAAAAAAATGCCTGTTTTGTTGATGTAGCATCCACTGGTACATTAGCCTGATGAACGCTATAAAAAAAACTAGCCACACATGCTGCTGATGCTCCATGGCTGTTGTTTTTCCCCGTGGAAAGCAGTTAAGAACCTGAACGAATGAATGAAGATAAGGAAACTCCCCGCCTTCCAGGTAAGATTTCTGACCAATGAGGGACGAATTGGATCGCACGCGGCATTTGTTTACAACTTTGGACCGCAAGAGACTTTTGCCGTGTGAACACAAACGAACCAACCAACCAACCCACAACTGAAACAAATGCATCGTTTCTGCCCCTGAATCGGAACAAAGCAAACGAGCCACAGGTGTGAATACACCCTTAGTCTAGATCTACATCAGCTAAAGTCAGGGGTGTCGAACTCAGTCACAGCAGGGGCCAGATTCTGAACCTAGGTCTAACCTGAAGGCCTAACAAGGTCAGTATTTAATGGGGTGCACCGATCAGTTGGCGCCGATTTCCTTAATTTTGGGGTATTGGCAATTGGCCAATACTTGCATATGAAACCGATCTTATCTACCGCTACCTACTAAAATGTGAAAAATAAAAGACTAAAGGAACTGATATAATTTAGTAATCTGGACAGCATTGCTCTAAACTTTTCATGTGTATTTGATAGAAGTACCTCGTGCAGTTAAAACAACAAGTTTGTATTATTTCAAGGTTATTGTTCAGTGTTATTCAATAAATAAAACTGGAACATTGAAGGTGTATGCTGTCAGTTATTAAAAAAATGGGAATCGGCAGGTCAGGCTTTTTAAAGATTGGTGATTGGCCAGAAAATTGCAATCGATGCACCCCTAATATTTAACCATAAAATGTCAACCTTATTTTCACTGCAAATGAACTGTGGGTTAAAAAATGTAGCAATGATGACAAAAGATTTTCAGATTGAAAGGTGAACATGATAAGTTAAAAACTCAAAATCTGAGATTAAAAAGTCAAACTTATAAGTTCAAAAGGTAAAAAACATGACATTTAAAGTCAAAATAATGTTTTTAACAGTCAAAATAGGAGGTAAACATCGAAATTATGAGTTTCAAATGTCTCAATATGAAATAAAATTAAAAATCATGAGTTTTTAAGGTTAAAAAAATGAGAGAAATTTTAAATTTAGGAGTTGAAAAGAGTCAAAACTTGAGATAAAAGTCCAAATAATGATTTTAAAGGGTCCAAACAGGATTTAAAATTATGAATCTAAAAGGTAAAAATATGAGATAAAGGTCAAAGTTATGAGATGTAAAGGTTAAAATATGTAATAAAAAGTCAAAACCATAACTTTAGACATAACTGTCAGATGCAAAATTGAAAATATAGAGAAAACATGAATTTCTCCTACCTTCCTGACTTTTTATCACATTATTTTTATTTTTCTAATTTTTATGACTCAACATTAATGTTATAAATCATCAAGGTTAAGTTTACATTTTTATACTGGAGGAAATCTGCAGACCTCATACTGGCGGGACAGTTACTAAAAAAATGTCATATGATCTGGTGGGCCGGGGTGTAACTGCACCACGGGCCAGATTTGGCCCCTGGGCCTTGAGTTTGACACCCGTGGCGTAAGTCTTTGTC
The DNA here is from genome assembly GCF_018320785.1 of Cheilinus undulatus. Classification (NCBI taxonomy): domain Eukaryota; kingdom Metazoa; phylum Chordata; class Actinopteri; order Labriformes; family Labridae; genus Cheilinus; species Cheilinus undulatus. The sequence goes on along the minus strand of NC_054865.1, from coordinate 58,616,580 downwards.
TTTATTCTTCATCATTCCCAACACTATAAAGTCTGAAGGACTGAGTTTTATTAGTTAATCCTAAGTACCTAAATACATTTACTTAAATTACTGTAGTTTACTCGTGTTTAGGGGTACTTGTACTTTTTGAGGTTTTTTTTTTTTTACCATTATTTTTTATCCACTCAGCTAAGTAGAGTTAAGTCTGTAACTGTATTTATACTTGAGTATTATAGTGTGTGTGTGTGTGTGTGTGTGTGTGTGTGTGTGTGTGTGTTTTCCACCTCAGTACCATTTAAGCCCACGTGTGTTCCAGATAAGCCCACAACCACATTTATTGACAGAAATATAAAAAATTAGAATGTTTTTCAGGTAGTAAACACTCATTCAGTAACATGTTATACATGTTAAACACAGTTGATTTTTTTAACTTGGATTTAATGTTTGGCTTGTAACAATGGACCACCACAAACATGACTAAGTAGGCCTAAAACTAATTTTTATTGGCTTCAGTATTTAACATTTCATTGAACATTTTATTTAATATTTACAAAATTTGATTCAATATTGACAAAATTTAAAAAAAGGATTTGTTTTTGAAAGCATCAAATGACGTTACAGTGCATCAGCAATATCTTATTGAACTTGGATTTTCTGGGCAGCATGTGATCTGTGATGTACTCGTGTTAATGAAGTTAGTATGACAACATCCAACACAGGATTACAGTGAAACGCTGTCAAACCTTTCCTTATTTCCTACTGAAACACATAAGATGGCTTAAATGGATCCACAGTGACTACCAGGGACATAAAGATAATATATTCTCACCAAAATGAAACAAATGTGTAAAGAAATGCCTGTAGCCTAAATATGCTGTAAAACTGCCATCACAGTGATCCCTCTTTAGCCAAACTTTCTGAATTATCGAGGAGTTCTCGTTCAGCGTTAGCTTACGCTGGCTGTTTTTTGGGTCACTGTACCATTTAAGCCCATCTTGGAAAAAAGACAGTTTTTTAAAATATTTCACCCACCCAAACCCTTTTTTGTGTCTTAATTTGAAGATTTATGTAAAATGAATCAGTAAACACTTAGTTTGTGTACTTATCATGTTTAATCCTTCAGCAGTGTTTCTATCAGTACAGACTAGTCATTAGCTCGCTACGCTAGCTAGCATGACTCATCTTTTCACATAAAACTAAATAGTAAGAAATGACAAAAAACTACTTGTTTATACACAAAAACCAAATCAATAATTTCTCAAATTACATAATATGAATGTACTTAACAAGTCACGGCTGAAAATAGTTTTTTTCTGAGGGTCCCAAAACACCAAAGACGACTTTATCAGAGCCTCCTAAGACTGCATGAATGTAGGCGGGCCTTATTCAATATCCACAAATGTGATTGGTGCCAAACAAAAACTGACATATAATTAAGAAACTGTGTGATTGGACCAAATAATGTATAACATTAGACAGGCCACTTTTTTTTCTTTTTTTTTTTAATTGACTTCAAAGTTGCAAGTGGGCTTAAATGGTGCCTGGGCTTAATGGGTAAACTTACCCTAGATTTATTTTTAAATTGTTCCTTTGGTTTAAGAAAATGAAAACTTACAGTTCACACAACTTCAGATCTCCAGGTTGTCTAGTATGAACCAAAAAACCCCCGGTGGTTATTTCAGCTGTTCTCTTAAACTTCTAATGTGAGTGTCCCTGCTCACACTGGAGGTCACCGCTCCTCGCCATTACTCTAACCGTGCTTGTGCATTTGACCGCACTCTGTGGTCATGATTGTGGTCCCTGAAAGGGTTAAATAATCAGTGATAAATAAAAACAGTTCCTCCTTAGCATTGATCATCGTGTTTCCTTCCTGCAGGTTATAAAATCCCCGTTCTGGAGAATCTGGGAGCGACTCTGGACCAGTTTGACACGGTGGATTTCTCTGATAATGAGGTCAGAAAACTGGACGGGTTCCCTCTGCTGAAGAGACTGAAGACGTTACTGATGAACAACAACAGGATCTGGTGAGTGACAGCGCCAACACTGAGCCATGGCCTACCTTAGAGACGTGCAGTATGAGATTTTAACGGGGGGAAACGGGGTCAGAAACTGAAACTATGGCAGGAGCAGGACAAATCTAATCTCTGATTTTCTTTAAAAAACAAAAAGAATTTAAGATTTCAACAATTTTTCTAATCCTTGTTGAGAAAAAACAAACGAAAATGACAAAGAAATTAATCACAGCAGGTTTTTCTTTTATTTGATGAATAAAATTTAGCAAAGAAGCTGAATTTCCCTCTTGGGAAAGAGTGCGAGCTGTAATATAGTCTCAAAAAGGGACTTAGTTTACGACGAGGAGAGAGTTTTTTACATCAACACAGAAAGCTGCACTGATTTGACAAAACATGGATGTGAAGTTCCTCCGTAACTATAAAGTCAAACATTGTAATCTGAGGCTCCTTAAAGCAAGCGGGCAAATGATTCTGCTAGGCCTGGATGTTATGGCCATGGCATTTTTCTCACCCTGCACGGTTACGGTATACAGGTGCATCTCGAAAAATGAGAATATCATGAAAAAGTTCAGTATTTTTTGTCACTCTTTTCTGAAAGGTAAACCCATATATTATATAGACTCATTACACACAGAGTGAAATATTTCAAGCCTTTATTTCTGTAAATGTTGATGATTATGGCTTACAGATAAGAAAACCCAAAATTCAGTGACTCAGAAAATTAGAATATTAGATAAGATCAACAAAAAAAGGATGTTTTAAACAGAAATGTCAGGTTTCTGAAAAGTATGTTCATTTCTATGCATCAATACTTGGTTGGGCCTCCTTCTGCATGAATTACTGCATCAATGCGGCGTGGCATGGAGGCGATCAGCCTGTGGCACTGCTCAGGTGTAATGAAGCCCAGGTTGCTTTGATAGCAGCCTTCAGGTCGTCTGTATTGTTGGGTCTGGTGTCTCTCATCTTCCATAGATTCTCTATGGGGTTCAGCTCAGAGTCACAGTAACTCCATGGTCACTGAAGCAGCTTTTGGTACCTTTGGCAGTGTGGGCAGGTGCCAAGTCCTGCTGGAAAATCAAATCAGCATCTCCATGGTGCTGGTCAGCAGAAGGAAGCATGAAGGTCTCTAACATGTCCTGGTAGATGGCTGCCTGACCTTTGACCTGATAAAACCCAGTGGACCAACACCAGCAGATGCCATGGCAGCCCAGATCATCACTGACTGTGGGAACTGGACTTCAAGAAACCTGGAGTCTGGGCCTCTCCATTCTTCCTCCAGACTCTGGGACCTGGATTTCCAAATGACATGAAAATGTACTTTCATCTGAGAAGAGGACTTTGGACCACTGAGACCACAACAGTCCAGCTCTTTTTCTCCACAGCCCAGGTAAGACTCTTCTGACGTGGTCTCTGGTTCAGGAGTGGATTGACACGAGGAATGCCACATTTGTAGTCCATGTCTAGGATTGGTCTGTAGTCCAGGTCTAGGACTGGTCTGTAGTCCAGGTCTAGGATTGGTCTGTAGTCCAGGTCTAGGATTGGTCTGTAGTCCATGTCTAGGATTGGTCTGTAGTCCATGTCTAGGATTGGTCTGTAGTCCATGTCTAGGATTGGTCTGTAGTCCATGTCTAGGATTGGTCTGTAGTCCATTTCTAGGACCCGTCTGTAGTCCAGGTCTAGGATTGGTCTGTAGTCCATGTCTAGGATTGGTCTGTAGTCCATGTCTAGGATTGGTCTGTAGTCCATGTCTAGGATTGGTCTGTAGTCCATGTCTAGGATTGGTCTGTAGTCCAGGTCTAGGATTGGTCTGTAGTCCAGGTCTAGGATTGGTCTGTAGTCCATGTCTAGGACCCGTCTGTAGTCCAGGTCTAGGATTGGTCTGTAGTCCATGTCTAGGATTGGTCTGTAGTCCATTTCTAGGATCCGTCTGTAGTCCATGTCTAGGATTGGTCTGTAGTCCAGGTCTAGGATTGGTCTGTAGTCCATGTCTAGGACCCGTCTGTAGTCCAGGTCTAGGACTGGTCTGTGTGTAGTGGCTCTGACTCCAGCCTCAGTCCACTCCTTGTGAAGCTCCCCCAGATTCTTGAATGGATTTTTCTCTCCGATCCTCTCCAGGCTGCGGTTCTCCCTCATGCTGGTGCTCCTTTTCCTGCCACACTTTTTCCTTCCACTCAACTTTCTATGAATCTGCTTGGATACAGCACTCTGTGAACAACCAGCTTCTATAGCGATGACCTTTGACCTTACCCTCCTTGTGGAGGGTGTCAGTGACTGTCTTCTGGACATCTGTCCAGTCTGCAGTCTTCCCCATGATTGTGGATCCTACTGACCCAGACTGAGACCATTTAAAGGCTCAGGAAACCTTTGCAGGTGTTTGGAGTTCATCAGCTGATTAGGGTGTGACTCCATGACTTTACAATATTCAACTTTTTCACATTATTCTCATTTTCTAAGAGGGTTTTCATTATCTGTAAGCCATAATCATCAACATAACAAGAAATAAAGGCTTGAAATATTTCACTCTATGTGTGATGAGTCTATATAATATATGGGTTTACCTTTCTGACATGAGTGACAAAAAATATTGAATTTTTTCAGGATATTCTAAATTTTTGAGATGCACCTGTATGGACAGTAAATGTTTGTATCTTTGTCTCCTGTGGAATAAATGGATGTTAAATGTTTGTATCTTTGTCTCCAGTGGTATAAATGGGTGTTAAATGTTTGTATCTTTGTCTCTTGTTGTATAAATGGGTGTTAAATGTTTGTATCTTTGTCTCTTGTTGTATAAATGGGTGTTAAATGTTTGTATCTTTGTCTCCTGTGGTATAAATGGATGTTAAGCGTTTGTGTCTTTGTCTCCTCTGGTATAAATGGATGTTAAGGGTTTTTGTCTTTGTCTCCTGTGGTATAAATGGATGTTAAGCGTTTTTGTCTTTGTCTCCTGTGGTATAAATGGATGTTAAGCGTTTGTGTCTTTGTCTCCTGTGGTATAAATGGATGTTAAGGGTTTTTGTCTTTGTCTCCTGTGGTATAAATGGATGTTAAGCATTTGTGTCTTTGTTTCCTCTGGTATAAATGGATGTTAAGCGTTTGTGTCTTTGTCTCCTCTGGTATAAATGGATGTTAAGGGTTTTTGTCTTTGTCTCCTGTGGTATAAATGGATGTTAAGCGTTTGTGTCTTTGTCTCCTGTGGTATAAATGGATGTTAAGCGTTTTTGTCTTTGTCTCCTGTGGTATAAATGGATGTTAAGCGTTTGTGTCTTTGTCTCCTGTGGTATAAATGGATGTTAAGCATTTGTGTCTTTGTTTCCTCTGGTATAAATGGATGTTAAGCGTTTGTGTCTTTGTCTCCTGTGGTATAAATGGATGTTAAGCGTTTGTGTCTTTGTCTCCTCTGGTATAAATGGATGTTAAGCGTTTGTGTCTTTGTCTCCTCTGGTATAAATGGATGTTAAGCGTTTGTGTCTTTGTTTCCTCTGGTATAAATGGATGTTAAGCGTTTGTGTCTTTGTCTCCTGTGGTATAAATGGATGTTAAGGGTTTTTGTCTTTGTCTCCTGTGGTATAAATGGATGTTAAGCGTTTGTGTCTTTGTCTCCTGTGGTATAAATGGATGTTAAGGGTTTTTGTCTTTGTCTCCTGTGGTATAAATGGATGTTAAGCATTTGTGTCTTTGTTTCCTCTGGTATAAATGGATGTTAAGCGTTTGTGTCTTTGTCTCCTCTGGTATAAATGGATGTTAAGGGTTTTTGTCTTTGTCTCCTGTGGTATAAATGGATGTTAAGCGTTTGTGTCTGTCTCCTGTGGTATAAATGGATGTTAAGCGTTTTTGTCTTTATCTCCTGTGGTATAAATGGATGTTAAGCGTTTGTGTCTTTGTCTCCTGTGGTATAAATGGATGTTAAGCATTTGTGTCTTTGTTTCCTCTGGTATAAATGGATGTTAAGCGTTTGTGTCTTTGTCTCCTGTGGTATAAATGGATGTTAAGCGTTTGTGTCTTTGTCTCCTCTGGTATAAATGGATGTTAAGCGTTTGTGTCTTTGTCTCCTCTGGTATAAATGGATGTTAAGCGTTTGTGTCTTTGTTTCCTCTGGTATAAATGGATGTTAAGCGTTTGTGTCTTTGTCTCCTCTGGTATAAATGGATGTTAAGGGTTTTTGTCTTTGTCTCCTGTGGTATAAATGGATGTTAAGCGTTTGTGTCTTTGTCTCCTGTGGTATAAATGGATGTTAAGCATTTGTGTCTTTGTTTCCTCTGGTATAAATGGATGTTAAGCGTTTGTGTCTTTGTCTCCTCTGGTATAAATGGATGTTAAGGGTTTTTGTCTTTGTCTCCTGTGGTATAAATGGATGTTAAGCGTTTTTGTCTTTGTCTCCTGTGGTATAAATGGATGTTAAGCGTTTGTGTCTTTGTCTCCTGTGGTATAAATGGATGTTAAGGGTTTTTGTCTTTGTCTCCTGTGGTATAAATGGATGTTAAGCATTTGTGTCTTTGTTTCCTCTGGTATAAATGGATGTTAAGCGTTTGTGTCTTTGTCTCCTCTGGTATAAATGGATGTTAAGGGTTTTTGTCTTTGTCTCCTGTGGTATAAATGGATGTTAAGCATTTGTGTCTTTGTTTCCTCTGGTATAAATGGATGTTAAGCGTTTGTGTCTTTGTCTCCTGTGGTATAAATGGATGTTAAGCGTTTGTGTCTTTGTCTCCTCTGGTATAAATGGATGTTAAGCGTTTGTGTCTTTGTCTCCTCTGGTATAAATGGATGTTAAGCGTTTGTATCTTTGTTGTTTTGCCTCCAGCCGTATTGGAGAGAGCCTGGAACAGTCTCTCCCCAGCCTGACTGAACTGGTCCTGACCAACAACAACATCCAGGAGCTGGTGAGTTCATATCAGGATTTGTCTGGAAAGCTGCAAAGATAAATGATGGATATTTTCATATTAACTAACGCGTAGAAAGGAAGAGCCATTAAAGGCTGTAGTGGATCTCTGGTGTGATGTATTTATTTATTTATTAATAAACAAGGGCATGCTTCTTTATCTCTGGGTTTGATTAGTGAAGTCTGATAAGACTAATGTGGTTTTATTGTGTACAGGGAGACCTGGACCCTCTGTCCTCGGTGAAGACGTTATCCCTCCTCAGGTAAGGATCATCTTCGATCAATAATAAATCACGTATTGATTAGTAATCCATTTATAAAGGTGTACACTCTGATCTCAGCCTGCTGAGGAACCCGGTGACCAACAAGAAGCATTACAGACTCTACGTGATCAGTAAGATCCCACAGCTCCGAGTGCTGGACTTCCAGAAGGTCAAACTGAAGGTGAGTGCAGGCGGGTGGGGTGAGTGTGAGCCAATCAGAGCGGCTGTAGCTTTATTTAAATCTATTTAATGGCCTGGTCTGAGCCGTGAATCATGGATCAGCTTTGTTAGAGAGGCAGGCTTTAACACGTTTGTACCTGAATGATCGCTGAAGTGACAGGAAATAATAATGGAGATGACCTGAAAGTGGACAGATCAGTGAAACAGGGATTTAGAGCTGTAAAGTAAAAATGTGTTTTCTTGTTAAATATTCTCTAAAGTGCAGCGTCAGCAGTCCAGGCTCTGAGGCCTGTTCAGGGAGTCAGCTGGTCCTTTCAGCTCCTTAGAATAGGTCTAAGGTGAAAACCTACCTGGATCAATTTGAATGTAACACCAGCACACAGAGGAAGTGTTGATCCAGCAGCTGGAGGCCAGGCAGGAGCAGAACTGTGTGTCAATAATGAGCCTGTTCACTTTAACTGTGTGATATCGTCACAGGAACGCCAGGAGGCCGAGAAAATGTTCAAAGGAAAACGTGGCGCTCAGCTTGCAAAGGATATTGCCAGACGAACGAAAACGTAAGATGAAAGTCCACGATGGACAGCAGCTCCTCAGAATCACTGGATCCAGACTGACCGTTAGCCTAGCCTTAGCTGTGATCCGTCCAATCAGGAACCAGCAAGGACTGATCAGCACATAAATATCAGGATCATCAGCTGATGTGAGGCTGGCTGCTCAGTGGGCGATTCTCAAATCTGTACTGATTTATTAACGTGGACATAAGGGCAGCTTATATTATTATATCAGCTCTTTGCTCCACTGATAAAGTCCTTTCATTAAAAAGTGCACTGCTTTGGTACGTTAATTTTATGGTCGGTGGATTTTAAGTTTGAAATTAGAAATCTAAAATCAAGAAGGAAGCTGTTTCCTGACTACCGTTTAAAAACATGAGGAAATAAAAAAACGTTAAATGACATTAAATGAGAAGGGGGGCTTTACTGATTAAGGAGGACTTGAATAGAATCAGAATCAGGGCCGAGAGAGGGGAGAGACATGCAGGAAAGGAGCCACAGGCCAGATCTGAACCAGTACTATGCAGGGTGCAGCCCAACCTCCAGTGCTTCTGTGCTCCATATCTAATCTTTCCTGGTGAAAAGTTTGTTTGAAGAGAAATCAAACTAGTCCAACTCTTTCACATAAAATATAAAACTTTGGAGGAAATTTCCAGAACCTTTTTGAGCTTTCAGTGGTTCTGGTTCAGTCTTGGTGAATCACGCTCCTATAACATTTATTTGTTTTGTCATGTTAGATCCATCACTACCTAAAGATGATTTTCAGGCTGTGCATTTGTATAAAGTGTAGTTTACCTCAGCTGTTAGGCGCTGGAGAGCCTTAAAATGCCTCCTTGAAGTGCTTGAAAAGTGGTTGAATTAGCCCTTTAACAGGGCGTACGGACCCTGGAATATTTGGTAATCGGCCTGAACTTGTCTGCTGTGCAGCCAGCCAATCAGACATCATCACTGATGTAATGTGACCCAATCAGACCGCCGTGAGTGACGCATGTGTTAACGGCGTCACGGTTAAACGTGGAGCCTCAGTGGTGCTCAGGGCTGCTGTCTATGGACGTGTATCGGTTAACAGACTAAAGAACAGATACTACACTGGGTCAAAGGTCACCTACAGGAGCATGTCTGTTAGCTGGTGTCTGAATGGAGCCTGTCTGTTTCAGATTCACTCCTGGAGTGGCGGCACAGCTGGAGAAGAAGAGGACGGGGCCGTCCCAGGCTGATGTGGAAGCTATAAAGGTGTGTGAGGACGGGGTCGTGGTTAAAGCCGGTTTGATTCAGATTTACTCTAAAATGACAGGAAGAAGCCAGCAGGTCATGGTGTGAGAGCAGGAAACCATCCTGTGGTCCTCCTCAGCGCTGTAACACAAAAATACTGACATGAATGCATGAGAGTGATTGTTTAGCAGATAAAGACGGTCATGTGACATCGCTCCGGAGAGAGATTTGAATTAAAGAGGCTCAAATAAAACCATGAACTACAAAAGCAGCCTCAATGTGCCCTCATCTGGGGAGGCGGGGGGTCATGTGGCTGCAGGAAACCCCCTTAACCCCACCCTCCAGTGGGTGTTGGTCATGTTTCAGCCCTCATCCCTCTCCAGGAGCTGCTGTTCGACCTCTGCCTGTATTTGTCCCGTTACTGTAGAGATTTATCGCCTATCTGTGTTTCAGAACGCCATCGCTAACGCCTCGTCATTGGCCGAGGTGGAGAGGTTAAAGGGGATGCTGCAGGCCGGTCAGATCCCAGGACGAGAGCTGAGAGAAGGTCAGTACTGGTCCTTCACCCACGCTGAGCTCTGATGTCAAAAATTCCTGTTAAAAAAAAAAAAAAAAGAGAGAAATGAGATTTTCATCAGGGATCTGATCATTACTTCCTCATCTGGAGTTTAGGGTTGGCTGTGATTTCTCTGATGTTGTTTCTATGTCTAATATTGATCGATGGACCCATGGGTGTCTGTTTCTGATCAGGCCCAGGTGGAGTAGAGGAGGAAGAGGAGGAGGAGGAGGAAGATGTTTCTCAGACAGAGGATCACATGGTTGAAGGAGAGCAGAGGAACGATGAAGATGAGGAGGAGGACGGCGAGGACATGGACGTGGAGCAGCATGTTAACGGATCCTGAAAACCCCCAGAGCTGATCTATTTTTTTATTTCTGTTTGATGAAAGCTTTTTTGTTGTAAATTGACCATTAAAGTGATTTCTTTATATGCTGGGTGAGTCTGCGTTTATTTCAGAATCAACATTTATCGTCTTCAACTTTCTTTTGCAACTTTCCTGCCGATTATTTCCCTTGTGTGCCACTCTTGAACACCTTTCCACTAATCTGCCAGGCTATTTATGCTGTAATTTTTGCAACTTTAACAGATTTTTTAAAACTTTTTGCCCCTTTTTGCTTCCTTAACCCAATCTTCACCATTCTTTAACTCATTCAAACCACTTCTTTCACGTTTTATCCTCTTTGTGCCACTCTTTTATCCATTTTTGTCATTTTTCTTCAATTTTTGCCTATTTTTAACCCATTTTCATTACTCTATTGAACTACTTTTTGCCATTTACAACCAATTTTTGTCACTTTTGGCCCTTTTTCCCTCTAACCATTTTTTGCCACATTTTAACCTCTTTTCACCACTTTATCTGCTCATTTTTGCAGCACTTCTGCCAACCTTAACTCTTTTTTAAATATCTACTCATTATGACAGTGAATTTCAGTAAAAACATATCTAATGTTGAGTAATTCTAAAACTAGTTCAATATATTTTTCTGTTGGGTGGATTTAACAGCTGCAGACATGAAAACCCAAAGGATACTCTTAGAACAACATCCTTTTTTCCTCCTTTTCTGAATTTAATGATTTAATTTCGGGGGCCGGACAGGAAGCTTTAGGGGGCCTGATGTGGCCCCCGGGCCGCCAGTTGATGATCAGTGGAGCAGACGTAATTAGGTATTTGGTTTTTGTTTTTGTTTTTAGTTTTTGAAAAGCCAGTGTAATAGACCGTAGACTGGTACAGTTATGACGAGAACTGAAGCCATTAGGTGGCAGTAGTGAGACCATAACTTGACGTCAACTGCCGTAAAATTCCGATGAAGAAGAAAATAGTTTCGTCTCCGATGGTCTCTGAACGCACCACGCAGAGTACCACGTCATCTGAATGCGAGTGTGTGTTTAGCTAGCACACAGCAGAGAGGAGTACCTGGGACTACAGGTGATAACAGGTGACTACAGGTATCCGGGTATGACGCAGACACGGAGCCGTTGACGTCCCGGACTCTGAAGCTGACCCCTGGGTGGTTTTAATCAGGGTTCTCCCTCACAGCGGTCCATCATGGACGACGTGGAGATCACGGACGTGGACGATGAAAATACGCCGTATCAGGTTCACAGAGGTCCGCTGAAGAACCAGGACCTGAGCTCCGTCAGCCTCACTGGTAAACGAACGCACCTGAGATCACATCAACACTGGAACACAGACTAGACGGCGTAACGGTTCATTTAGTGACCGTGCTAACTGGTGACTCAGCGAAACCCGTCTGTGTTTGACGTAAGAAGTTAGGGCGGAAATGCCAGGACTCCTACTGTAGCTTCAGTTTATCCAGCACTAATGAAATAATTATGATTATAGAATATGACGTAAATGAATTATTGAACATAAAGACGTTTATTAGGTCTCATCTGTTCTAACTACGACATGACGCACTCAGCTGAAAGTCCCCAGTAAACACGGGCACGACATGAATCATAACACTAGCGTTAGCATGCTAACAACAGTTAGCTGTTCCACCAGCTTGGACGATAAATATGAAACCATAAATCAACTTTAAGATGATAGATGAGCTTTTTAACAATCAGCTTCATAATGAAGCGTCAACGTAAGAACTGAACGTCAACTCTGAAACTCCGTTAACTCCAGGATGATGCTTCAGATACAGAGGCGGAAATCCTAGACACCGGAAATGGAAATTTATTGCTTTTAGTGATGAAAGTATTAATGGCAGACTCCTGCAAACGGTCAAAATGCTCAGATGCGTTGGAAACCTCTAGAACAGAGCTTTATTCTAGTTCCCGCCCTTTTCCAAATGTTGCCAACATATTTGTGCAATTTTGACCCTGCTCTCCTTTTTTACAGGGGTTAAAACTTTAGTACTGATGATTTGCGATTAAAAGGTGAACATGATGAGTTAAAAACTCAAAATCTGAGCTAAAAAGTCAAACTTATAAGTTTTAAAGGTAGAAACACGACAACTAAAGTCAAAATAATGTTTTAAAAAGGCAAAATATGAGACAGAACACAGAAACCATGAATTTTAAAACTGAGATAAAGTTAAAAATATGAGATAAAAAGTCAAAGTTATGAGATGTAAAGAAATCTGCAGACCTCCACCAGGTGTAACTGTACCACGGGCCGGATTTGGACCCCGGGCCTTGAGTTTGACACCCATGCCTTAGAGAAACTGAGAATATTTTATAAATTACACTGTTGCCACTTTACACTGATTTTGCCAAATTTTAACCCCTTTTCATCACTTTTTCCGACCCATTGTGGCACATTTTTGCCACTCAAAACCCATTTTTATCAAATTGTAACCCCTTTCCGCCACTTTTTCTGCCTGTTTTTCACCACTTCTAAACCAATTCTTGCCACTTTCTGCCTGTTGTTGGCTCTGTTGACCCGTTATTGCCACTATTAACCCCTTTTTCCCACTTTTTATGCCCTTTTTAACCACATTTTAATTCACTATTTTATTTTATTTTATTTTGCCTTTTATTTATTTATTTCGAACAAGGGCCAATGCACATTAATGAACATGAACATGTAAATGTGCCAGATTGTAGCCATAGGCTAACTTCCATCTGTAGTCCCTGCAGGTTGATGGTATACGACAACAAGTACATTAAAAATCTACATAAAAATCAAAACCCTAACCCTAGGGTTAGGGTTAGGGTTAACCCTAACCCTAACCCCTGAACGTAAACCCTACTATGCCATTTTATAGAAAATTTTCATCCTATTTAACCAAATTTCCACCAATTTTTTGCCACTTTAACCCATTTTTGCAATTTTTTGGTGATTTTTTTTTTTTTTTTTTGCCACTTCTATTATTTTTTTCACTTCTAACTTGAGCCCGACCGAGATGGGATTTTTGGGGCTGATGCTGATATTGGGGGCTAAAAACAGCCGATATCCAACATATTGGCCGATTTATGAAATAAGAGCATTGATATACACAGGATATATACTGTACATGAACACAAATTCTTATATTTATATTATCTTTGTTTATTTCACAAAGATGTGACTGAGACGTTTAAAACACTGTGTAGTAGTCTTATATTAGATAATGGTGGAAATGTGAATTAACAGTTGCATTTATCATGGTTTATTCTCGACTCCTGCGTCTCTACTCCTCTAAGCAGTAGAGACGCTACTGGTCGACCACAACTCCCACAATGCTGTGCATGTCAAACAAATATGGCTGCCCACTGTAGAAAGTCAAAGTGCATGATGGAAAATGGATAAAAAATGTATAAAAAGACGCTGATTATCAGATGTAACACTGTGGATTTAATCTCCAAGACCCCGAAAAGTCACCAAAGTTCCGGGCTCGCTTCAACGGCGTCCTTTAGAGCTACGGAGACATCGATGGGAGCAAACGAACGGCAAAATGGTCAGCTTTCAGAGGGAAAAAAGAGGAAGTTTCTATGACTTACGGTTCAGAAGTTATCAAAGGTAGTCGAGTGATTAAGGCCCGCGCCACGGATGCTCATGGACCGACCCAGGTTCGAATCCGGTCTGTGGCACTATTTCCTGCATGTCTCTCCCCGTTTCCCTGTTTCCGACTGTATCCACTGTTTTATCAAATAAAGGCCAAAAATAAATCTTTTAAAAACAAAAAGCTATCAGCGTTTTTATAAACTGTGTCACGTATTAACAACAACACTGTCCTCAGAGACTCCGGAAAATCAGCCAAGTTCTGGGCTCACTAGAAAATGTTCCGTTAGAGCTTCGAATGCTTGAAGACATGATTAGGAAGGCACAGCAGATCCGTACCGCGCACGCTCTAAGGGTTAAAGGTACAGTGTGTAGAATTTGGCAGCATTTCGCCAAACACAGTATGTTAAACTAAGTGCACGACCATCCCCTTAAAACTTTCATTTTCTTTTTACAAAATTAGAAAAAAGCTTTTTAAATTTACATTACCGCGGGTCGCCCTCACGGAGGCCAACATAACTAACCGCCATGTTGTCTACGGCAACGTTTTGGGGACAGAAAGAGTGAAACGTGATTTTTAAATACGGACCTGCCCACCGGTCCTGAAAGCTACCTGGAAGGCAGGTGGAGAAGATGACTGACCTATAATCTATAATAATGATGGTTACAAAAATGAATGAATAAACCCTCACCTCATCACGATCCTTTTTGGTCTTCACAGGCTCTCGTTGCTTAGTGATGTGATGTTTTGGTAACAGATCGGCTCATTCTAAAATCTGAACACTAGATGTTGCTAAAATTCCAAATTCTACACAATGCACCTTTAATATATCGGCTACTTATTGGTCGATATTGATTGATCTGTGATAGGCTATAATCGGACCGATTAATCGGCCCGCCGATCAGTCGGTCGGGTTCTACTTCTAACCCATTTCTGTTACTTTAAAATCCAATTTCACCACCTTATCCACCATTTTTTGCCATTATTAACCCACTTTAATTCTGTTTTTAAGAAAAGGGGTTTATATTTCAAGAGGACTACTTACTACACAAATGAATAAAAAGATACTTGTTTCTGTGATGAGAGTGGTTGTCATTCAGGTTAAATATAAAATATGGGTACCACAGTTTAACTTTATAATGGACTATGGTTTTGCTGACCCTACGTTTGGTTGGGCCCCAGAAAGCTCTCCCCTTATCCCCCCTTATGGGCAGCCCTGTCTGCACACACATATTCATGGCTGTGTTCAGCCACCTTCAGGTACAGTGGGGGTCCTCGGTCCTTGGCCCCTTTATGTTGGGGGGTCACGGGCTGAAAAGGTTGGCGAAGCCCTGCTTTGTTGCACAAATACATTGACAATGCTTCAGTATGAGAATATTGCCACCATGCCTCTGTGCTCCTGCAGGTACTGATGGACCCATCCCTCTCCTGTCCGTGTGATTAAACAGACTGGTTTATAAAGCTTTGGTACCACAGACGGAGGAATGTTGGATCATTAGCAGATCAACATTATTCAACATGAAACGCTGTTTTAATTTAATCTGGATGGAGCGACTGATCTCAGGTTTATATTCAAATAAAGATGATCTTCATGATCACATGTCTGAGATTTATTCTTATGATTGGAAACATGAATCCTTCACAATTATCCTCACACAGCTGTAGATGAATAATCCATGATTGTGTTGACAGTCTGGGCGTGTGCTACATTAGATTGAAATAAACGTGTGTTCTTCTTCTTCTTCAGTGGGTGAGCTGCTGTCACAGTACGGATGGCACCTGCTGGTCGTGAGCGTGCTCGTCTACCTGCTCATCCAACACCTGATGAAGAGGTTCAGGCAGAGGGAGCAACACGCCGAGCCGCAGACACACCAAGGTATGACAGCAAACACGCCAAGGTACAACCGATCGTCAGGTCGGTGAAAAATCCAAACGTTTCATCCTAAATGATGGACCTTCATTAAATCCACTCATGTTTTTGTCTATGGATGAAGATGTGGCGTCGGTGGTGAGGAATCAGGAGGCCATGGAAGCAGCCAGGAGGAGGATGCAGGAGGAGCTGGACGCCAAAGCAGCCGCCTTCAGAGAGAAACAGAAACAGGTTTGTTTTCAGAGGATAAACTCATTCATTCGTTATTAGTGAGGTAAAGGATGGAGCCACGGTAGATGTGATCAGCTGGCTGCACGGAGACGATCTCAGACTTATTACAGAGGTTTTAATTCTTTGTCATCAGACCTTTAGACGGAGTAGATAGAGGGGCTAATCAGCTCCGTTCATGCTGCTGTAATCCTTAAGTCTGTATTCATTAGGACGTTATGGATCCAGATATCAGTGATGTGAACTCTGACTGACGGCCTGATGTGTCCATACAGGTAGAGGAGGAGAAGAGGAAGCAGAAGATTGAGATGTGGGACAGCATGCAGCAGGGGAAGAGTTACAAAGGAGCTCAGAGAGCTGTTCAGGTGAGTCTTAGAGCTGCTCAGGTGAGTCTTAGAGCTGCTCAGGTGAGTCTTAGAGCTGCTCAGGTGAGTCTTAGAGCTGCTCAGGTGAGTCAGAGCTGCTCAGGTGAGTCAGAGAGCTGTTCAGGTGAGTCTTAGAGCTGCTCAGGTGAGTCTTAGAGCCGCTCAGGTGAGTCTTAGAGCTGCTCAGGTGAGTCTTAGAGCTGCTCAGGTGAGTCTTAGAGCTGCTCAGGTGAGTCTTAGAGCCGCTCAGGTGAGTCTTGGAGCCGCTCAGGTGAGTCAGAGCTGCTCAGGTGAGTCTTAGAGCTGCTCAGGTGAGTCTTAGAGCTGCTCAGGTGAGTCAGAGCTGCTCAGGTGAGTCAGAGCTGCTCAGGTGAGTCAGAGAGCTGCTCAGGTGAGTCAGAGCTGTTCAGGTGAGTCTTAGAGCTGCTCAGGTGAGTCTTAGAGCTGCTCAGGTGAGTCAGAGCTGCTCAGGTGAGTCAGAGAGCTGCTCAGATGAGTCAGAGCTGTTCAGGTGAGTCTTAGAGCTGCTCAGGTGAGTCAGAGCTGCTCAGGTGAGTCAGAGAGCTGCTCAGGTGAGTCAGAGAGCTGCTCAGGTGAGTCAGAGCTGCTCAGGTGAGTCAGAGCTGCTCAGGTGAGTCAGAGCTGTTCAGGTGAGTCAGAGCTGCTCAGGTGAGTCTTAGAGCTGCTCAGGTGAGTCTTAGAGCTGCTCAGGTGAGTCAGAGCTGCTCAGGTGAGTCAGAGAGGTTGACTAAAAATGAACACAGGGTTAGAGCTACCGACAGATAAGAGCTCAGCTTTAGGAAGCACTCATACTGGGCAGGCTGTAACGTCCTCCACAGTCCAGTTAGTTTTACTGGTGTGAGGCCCACATGCTGGAGTCAACCACTCTACACTTCCTCAGAAATGTTCCAACCTTGGATTGTGTTCAGACCAACAGATCATTTTATCAATGTGAATCATTGATCAAAGATTAATGATTGATAATAACCTGGTTAATGTCGGGTTCATAAATATGTCATTAATATATTTTTATATGTGCCCACAGACGTCTGAGGAGGCCGGCCCATCGACCACCGTGCTGAAACCAAAGACTGACAAGAAGCCTCTCCGTGGTTCAGGTACGTCCCAGATCTACCTGAACCTCTATGTGGTTCAGGTCTGTCCCAGATCTACCTGAACCTCTCTGTGGTTCAGGTCTGTCCCAGAACTACCTGAACCTCTATGTGGTTCAGGTCTGTCCCAGATCTACCTGAAACTCCCTGTGGTTCAGGTCTGTCCCAGATCTGTGATGTACCGTCTTCTTTTTTAAAAAGAATCCATCATTTTGTATTTTTAACTGATTTTCCTCCATAAGTTCTCTTATAGATATTCTCTAGAATTCAGTGAAGTCAGTGTTGATGCTCTAAATTTCCTCAGAGATTAAATAAACTCTCCAGACATCAGGAGGACCAGCTGGTCCTCTTAAAGATTTGTACAGTCCAGTTTTATTTTAACAGATCTTTCCTGATGTAAAACTTGAAATGTGCCAAAAATCATCCAATCTGGGCATTTATGACAAAAACCTTCCCTGTCCTCTACCATTGAACATCTCAGAAAAATTTTTTTAATGTAGAAAATTTCATCCTGGCCTGGAGTTCTGAGGACTTTCACTCATTGCTGACTGTTGTCTGTGGTTTAAATTTTTCTCAGTTCAGGCTTTTAAAGGTTTGTAGGAACCCTGATCTATAATAATGTTTATGATTTATTGATTATAACTATCAAACGTGTTTTAACGAATGATTCTGACTCCATCAGGATTTTTATACTAACTGAATGGATCCTTGACAGTCATTACCATCCTTGACTCCTCCCCCCAGGGTAAAGCCTGGGACCGTCCCGTCTGCAGCCAGCCCCTGTAAACGTTGATGTAAAGCTGACTTTAACGTGTGCTGTGTTTTTCAGACTATAACCCGCTGACTGGCGAGGGCGGGGGCTCCTGTTCGTATCGGCCGGGTCGGAGGGGGCCGTCCTCTGGAGGATGAGGTTAGAGAGCGTCAGAGGTGTCTGACATCCTGATCTTAGCACCGACGGATGAACCCAGCTTCACTATCTACAGACGCATTGTTAGGTTTCTTTAATTGGCTGTTCCAAAGGCAGGGGCGGGGCTAATTCTGTATTTTCAGTAAAACAGGCCAATCATCTCCTCCTTTCTGCGTTAATGTCTGATTACTCAGTAAATACTGAAGCTGTTCATGAAGCGGCTCCTGGAAACGGTGACCAACCAGGAGGAGCGGCTGACGGCGTTCACGTCGGTGTTTGTTTGTTTTACCAGTGTGTTCCTTCATAAACAAATACACAAATAAATAAACAAATAAACAACAGTTACTGCAGCCTCTGATGACTACAGCAGACTCTACGTTAAAAGATGGATTTACAGGATTATTGATCAGATTATGCTCCTGCTGTTTTAAACGTTTATATGTAATAAAAAGACCGCTGATCTTCTGCCTGTGTTCACCGCTCTTCTTTCTCTGACAGACCGTCATTTACCCAACAATAACCAATCAATAACTGATCAATACTCTATCAATAACCGATTAATAATCTATCAATAACTGATCAATAATCTATCAATAACTGATCAATAATCTATCAATAATCTATCAATAACCTATCAATAATCTATCAATAACTGATCAATAACCTATAAATAACTGATCAATAACCTATCAATAACTGATCAATAACCTATCAATAACTGATCAATAATCTATCAATAACTGATCAATAATCTATCAATAACCTATCAATAATCTATCAATAACTGATCAATAACCTATAAATAACTGATCAATAACCTATAAATAACTGATCAATAACCTATCAATAACTGATCAATAACCTATAAATAACTGATCAATAATCTATCAATAACTGATCAATAATCTATCAATAACTGGTCAATAATCTATCAATAACTGATCAATAATCTATCAATAACCTATCAATAATCTATCAATAACTGATCAATAACCTATAAATAACTGATCAATAACCTATAAATAACTGATCAATAACCTATCAATAACTGATCAATAACCTATAAATAACTGGTCAATAATCTATCAATAACTGATCAATAATCTATCAATAACTGGTCAATAATCTATCAATAACTGATCAATAATCTATCAATAATCTATCAATAACTGATCAATAACCTATAAATAACTGATCAATAACCTATCAATAACTGATCAATAACCTATCAATAACTGATCAATAATCTATCAATAACTGATCAATAATCTATCAATAACCTATCAATAATCTATCAATAACTGATCAATAACCTATAAATAACTGATCAATAACCTATAAATAACTGATCAATAACCTATCAATAACTGATCAATAACCTATAAATAACTGATCAATAATCTATCAATAACTGATCAATAATCTATCAATAACTGGTCAATAATCTATCAATAACTGATCAATAATCTATCAATAACTGGTCAATAATCTATCAATAACTGATCAATAATCTATCAATAACTGATCAATAATCTATCAATAATCTTTCAATAACTGATGAGAAAATTAGCAGAAGACCACATAAAATCCCAGAGCAGGGTCAGCAACTGCAAAGGATCGTGGGTAAAAGTCTCCAGAGTTCTGAACTTCCTCTGGCGTTAATGTAAACACTAAAACTGCAGCAGGAGCTTCATGAATGGGTTTCCATGGCAACAGCTGCAGGCACGCCTCACATCAAGTCCAACACTGAGAGTCTGATGGAGTGGAGTACCGTGGTTCTCAGCTGGTCCAGCCTCAGGACCCGCCCCCCTCCTCTTGAACGAGCGACCCCTAACCCGGCCCAAACCCCTGACAACTGAAGTTTGGACCATAAATCAGGCTGAACGATTTACAAAAATAAACTAATTGCAATTTTTTCCTGCAATATTGCAATAGCCATTTGAAATGCAATTATTTCGGTTTCTCAGTTTTTTCTGTTCAACAAACATCAGCAAGAAATCCTTCTACATTATAACAAGTACAATATTAGAGAAGTTAAACTAGGGCTACATTTAGAATAAAAACATCTTACTGCCATTTTGGCTCATAGAGCAAATTTGATATCAGTTGTTTTATTGAAGGGGACGATCATTTCTCATATTCTTCTCATTTTGATGAAGAAAAATAAATGCATGAGCAGGAAAAGTAAGATTTTAGTAGAAAATAAAAACATACTTGAAGGATTGATTAACATATAAAGCAGTGATGATCAACGCGTGGCTCTTTTATGTCTTAATTCTAAATATTATTCCCCCAGAAAAACCTTAAAAAGGGAACTTTTTTGCACTTTTCACCCATTTAAAGTACCTTTTGCCATTGAATACCACTTTTTTCCTACTTTTTATCCCATTTTTGCCTATTAGGGCTATCTTTTGCCAGTTGATATCACTTTTTCTCTACTTTCTTTGCCCATTTTGACACTTTTTTGATACTTTTTACCCATTTTTGCCCCTTTTCACCCTTTTTTCTGCATTTTCACCCATTTAAGCTACTTATTGTCAATAAATACCACTTTTTTCCTAGTTTTTGCCCATTTTAGTCACTTTCCATTCATTTGTTTTGCCACTTTTGTACCACTTCATGCCAACTGTAACTCATTTTTTGTCACTTCTCACTCATTTTTGCTATTTTCTGACCCCTTTTTTCACTTTTCCTCCCCATTTTTGCCCCTTTTCACCCATTTTCGTTGCTTTTAGACCATTTTTGCCACCTTTAACTTGTTTTTATTGCTACTTTAATCTGTTTTTGCCACTTTTCACCACTTAGATTGTGGCTCTTGCGAAGGTATTTTTCAACTATTTGGCTCTTTGGTTGAGTGACACTGGTATAAGCATAAAAAAAGATTGTATCAAACTGATATTTTGACACTTTTCAGGTTAAATAAATATTGCACTGTCTGTGATTTGAATATTGTAGCATGCCATACTGAGATTTATTCTAATTTGCGATTAATTGCCCAGCCCTAACCATAAATGGAGAAAATAATGACTTACAGAGACGGGACAGGTGTGTCATTATTTTAAACCATAACTGACATGAGAGTTACAGAGGGCTTTTTTCTGCTCCCATGATGAGGTCGTGCTTTGATTATTTTCCTGATGTGTTGAGAAATGAACCCGTTAAAATGAGGAGGTCAGGGTTGTTTCATTTAGGTTTAGATCTTCAGAATACTCCATCATGCCCTGGATCTCAGGTTTTAAGTTTTCAGTGGGAGATGGCAAACTGCAGTACACAGCTGTGACCACAGGGGGGCACTAGAGACCAGAGAGCTGGTCTGGATGGGTTTGGGGTCATCTTGGGTCACTGCAGCAGGCTCTGAGTCTAACATAGGAGTCTAATACACACCAAAATAAAAACACTAGAAAGACTGTAGATCATCTTCATACATCTGTGAGGAAGTCAACATTATTATTGCTAAAATATCAAACCAACATCTGTTTCTGTGAAAACTGAGGAAAATCCCTGAAATCAACCACGTCTTTTCACCACGGCTCTGCTAACAGGCAGGAAGAGAAAAACAGGAAAGAAAGGAGGAATGGGAAAGGTAATCTCTCTGTCTCTCATGGTGATAATCCTCCAATCACAGAGCAGCTCACCGTGGCGTTGACGTTCATCCTTTCTAACCAATAAAGACGAGACGTTTAATGTTCACAGTGATGAACCTTACTGTTTTATGGAATCAAACACACACTCTGAGTTTGAGCCTCCAACATGTACCAAAAAAGTTGGGACAGGGCCAATGAAACACTGGGAAAGGTGTGGACTGCTCAAAAAGACCTGGCCCATCCCACAGGTGAGTGGGTTGGTCAGGAGCAGGTGGTAGTGACGTGATTGGATAGAAAAGGAGCACCTCTGATGAAAGGCTGAGTCGTTAACAATTAATGATGGAGTCAGGTTCTCCACTTTGTGAGACTGAGTGTTTCTGAAGAACGGCCGCCAGCGTGATGCCGCAACAAACGCAGAGGTTTGACCATCTGCAGTCCGTAATATCGACAGGGAAACCTCTGCAGGTAAGGAGCAAAACCAACACTAAATACCTGTGACCTTTGACCCCTCACACAGTGCTGCATTAAAAATTATGTGAAACTATATACACAGAGCCTCTAAGAAGTCTTCATTCCTTGGATGTCTTACCCTTTTATTGATTTTATAAATCAATCATGGTCAACATCATTTGACTTTTTAAGACAACAAAAATTCTTCAATGTAAAAGTGAAAACAGATTTCTACAAGGAAAGGTCAATTTAATAAAAATAATAATAAAGACACTGATGACTACTCTGAAGCTTCAGCAGCTGAGATGGAGAGACTCTGCAGACAACTGTTGGCCAGGTTCTTCAGCAGTCAGAGCTTTAGAGAAAGACACTGTTGGAGAAAACTCAGATTCAGTCTGGACTAGAGTTCACCAGAGCATCATGGCAGCATCGTGCTGTGGGGATGCTTCTCGGCAGCATCGTGCTGTGGGGATGCTTCTCGGCAGCATCATGCTGTGGGGATGCTTCTCAGCAGCTGGCCCTGGAGGACTTGTAAAGGTAGAGGGTAAAATGAATCCTGGAGGTCAATCTTCTTCAGTCTGACAGAGAACTAGGGCTTAGAGAAGATTTATTCTCTAGTCAGACAATGAGCCGAAGCATCCAGAGAAAGCTACACAGGAATGGTTTAAAGACGACAAGGAGAATGTTCTGGAGTGGCCGAGTCAAAGACCAGACCTCAGTCCAGGAGAGATTAGGGTCTGAGACCTATCCACACAGACTCAGAGCTGAGACTGCAGACCAAGGAGACTCTGCTAGAGACTGACTAGAAGGAGGCATATTTACAAGAGTACTTTGATGCAGACAAGATGGCCGACATACATCCAGTCCATACCGGAAGTCCGTACGTCTAAGGTCAGGCTTAGGCATTAAAACCCGAGTGGTTAGGTTCAGGGTAAGGCAGTGGGGAAGGTGATATATTTGAGATCCAGCACCAAGGGTCAGGCTTAGGCGCGAAAAAGACTGACAAACACTGGCAGCTGAGTCCAGCACAAAGAAGGAACTTCCGGCATGGATTGGATGTATAGCAACGCCCATGTCGGCCATCTTGACTGCAGTTGGGTCCCTCTCGATGTTTATGCACTCATTTATTTCATATTACAGATTTTTATTTAATGACATTACTTTGCAGAAATCTGTTTTCACATTAAAGAGGACTTTTTCTTTTTTTTTTTACATGTAAACATCCATAGAGGTCTCTATTATAACTTGAAAGCTGATTTTATACTTTTTATCTTCTTATTTCCTAAAAGTTTGACACTTTAAGACTAAGCATTCATCCGTTATTAAAGATGTTATTATTATTATTATTGTAGGTTTATTGTCTAATTCATCTACTATATGCTATCATGTATATTGATATATCATTGTGTATTTTTTATCTTCTTATTTCCTAAATGTTTGACACTTGAGTGAAGTATTTATCTTAACTTCTTTTTTAAAAAGAAGACTGCAAATACATTCTTAATTCTTTTTTTTTTTAATTCTTTGGTTTTTTAAATTATTTTTTAACGTTTTATTCTCTGATATTTTGTTCATTTTTCTTTATTCTTTGTTACATTTTTTTTAAGTAAAGTTTTTTGGAGAATGAGGAAAAAAAAGAAAAAAAAACGGTCTGGCCCCGCCCTCCAGCCACTCAGATTGCTTCTACGGAAGCCCTGCTGGGTCAAACTTCAGCTAATCCTCGTCGCTCGGCGTTTTCCTCTCTCCGATGTCCCTCCAATGGCGAGATTAAAAGGACCGTTATTCTCGGCTCGGTCCCAGGAGGCTCTCGGTCGTCGATCAGTGCTGAAGTTTTCCGATGGTCGGTGATCGGTGGTCAGCTCGATGATCGGCGGGAGCGGCGGCAGGGCTCGGTCTTCGTCGGTCCGTGTAGAAGCAGAGGGCTGCTGCTGTGATGCTACGTGGGCAGCTGGAGGAGAGACGGCGTTAGTATGACACGGAGGGACTGAGGCACTCCTACACTCAGCGCCGCTTTTATCACTTTATTCGGCTCGGATCGGATCGGCTCGGCTCGGTTCGCCGTTTTCAGGCTCGGACACACGGCGGGACTGTCGGTGGAGGACGGTAAAGTCGGCGGGGATGGCTGGTCGAAGCCGCCGGGCATGGTTCAGTGTCCTGCTCGGACTGGTGCTCGGCTTCACCCTGGCCTCCAGACTCATCCTGCCCCGGGCCACCGAGCTCAAGAAAGCGGGCCACAAGAGGAAGGCTAACCCGGCGGGCTGCGGGCTGACCCGGGGGCTGAGGAGGGAGAACGGCGGGGGATTATGGCCCCCTCAGGAGAGCGGTTCTCCGGCCACGGACTCACCGAGCTCCCGGTCCAATAACTTCTTATACATCGGTGTGATGACCGCCCAGAAATACCTCAACAACCGAGCCGTGGCTGCTCACAGGTAGGCTCCTGATTATACCTGTCCTCACCTTTAGAACGGCTCTACCTGGTCTAGAATCTATAATCAGGCTGCTCCATACTCACTATTACCACTAACCCAGCCTTACCTTTGTCAGGGTGAGACGGTACGGAAGCCCAGAGATGCCAGTAATAATAAATAAAACAAGAAAACATATGAGCATAGGTGAAAAATCTTTGGTCATAATGATGAGATAAAAAATCACAGTGAACAAATGTAAGGTCATAATTATGAACTAAAGCCGTGGTTAAATAAAACGCCAGAATCCTATATGCCGATATTCACAAATTAATAGGAGCAGGCACAAATATAATAATGTAGTATAAGACTAACATTTCACTCCTTAGAGCAGACATTAAAGTTTAAGGATTTCAGTGTGTTAGTCCAGACTGCTAACGTTAATACAGACGAAGTTTACAGCTGACACTTTTATAGGCAAACATCATCGCTCTAAATGTCTGCAGAAATGTTCAACACGCGCTTTACTGGCATGAACAAATGTGTCGTTTAAATACCAAAGGAAAAAAAAACATTGATAAGATACCAGCAATTTAAAAATAAATGTGACTATATTACAGATAAAAGCATATTAGATAGACACTAGATTAGTGTAGATAATATAGATAGATACTATAGATACGTTAAATAGACACCATAGATATGACAGAAAAATACCATAGATACTATAGAAACCATAGATACCATAAAGACTATATAGATAGATACTATAGAAAAGATAGATACCATAGATACTATACATAGATACTGTAGAAACTATAGATACCATAGATACTATAGATACTATAGATAGATACCATAGATGCTATAGATACTATATATAGACACCATAGATACCATAGATACTATAGATAGATACCATAGATGCTATAGATACTATATATAGACACCATAGATACCATAGATACTATAGATAGATACCATAGATACTATAGATACTATACATAGATACTGTAGAAACTATAGATACCATAGATACTATAGATACTATAGATAGATACCATAGATGCTATAGATACTATGGATATTATAGATAGATACTATAGAGAGTTTAGATAGACACTATAGATACAATAGATATTATAGATAGATCCTATAGATACTATAGATATTATAGATAGATATTATATAGACTATAGAAAGATACCATAGATACAATAGATACTATAGATAGATACCATAGATACTATAGATAGATACTATAGATACAATAGATATTATAGATAGATACTATAGATACTATAGATATATATAGATAGATACTATAGAGACTATAGATAGATACTATAGATACAATAGATATTATAGATAGATACTATAGATACTATAGATAGATACTATAGATACAATAGATAGATACTATAGATACAATAGATATTAAAGATAGATACTATAGATATATAGAAAGATACTATAGAGACTATAGATAGATACTATAGATACAATAGATATTATAGATAGATACTATAGATACAATAGATATTATAGATAGATACTATAGATACTATAGATATTAAAGATAGATACTATAGATACTATAGATATATAGAAAGATACTATAGAGACTATAGATAGATACTATAGATACAATAGATATTATAGATAGATACTATAGATACTATAGATATATAGAAAGATACTATAGAGACTATAGATAGATACTATAGATACAATAGATATTAAAGATAGATACTATAGATACTATAGATATTATAGATAGATACTATAGATACTATAGATATATAGATAGATACTATAGAGACTATAGATAGATACTATAGATACAATAGATATTATATATAGATACTATAGATACAATAGATATTATAGATAGAGACTATAGATAGATACTATAGATACAATAGATATTATACATAGATCCTATAGATACTATAGATATTATAGATAGATACTATAAATGCTATGGTTATTATAGATCGATACTATAGAGACAATAGATATTATAGATAGATACTATAGATACTATAGATATATAGATAGATACTATAGAGACTATAGAAAGATACCAAAGATACTATAGATACTATAGATAGATACCATAGATACTATAGATAGATACCATAGATACCATAGATAGTATAGATAGATACCATAGATACTATAGATACATACCATAGTTAGTATAGATAGATACCATAGATACTGTAGATACTATAGATAGATACCATAGTTAGTATAGATAGATACCATAGATACTATAGATAGATACCATAGATACTGTAGATACTATAGATAGATACCATAGATACTGTAGATACTATAGATAGATACCATAGTTAGTATAGATAGATACCATAGATACTGTAGATACTATAGATAGATACCATAGATACTGTAGATACTATAGATAGATACCATAGATACTGTAGATACTATAGATAGATACCATAGTTAGTATAGATAGATACCATAGATACTGTAGATACTATAGATAGATACCATAGTTAGTATAGATAGATACCATAGATACTGTAGATACTATAGATAGATACCATAGATACTGTAGATACTATAGATAGATACCATAGATACTGTAGATACTATAGATAGATACCATAGATACTATAAATTTGTTGATATGATTGTATTTCACATTTCTAATGTGGCGTTGTATTTCTGACATAAAAAGTAAAGCAGTGAGGTCAGAGGTCATTATTGAAAATACAGTTCTAGTGTTGATTCAAGGTCATAATTATGAGACTGAAAGACTCAATAATGAGTGAGTCGGTTAAAATTAAAAGCCTAAAAGGTGAAATTATAGGATACAAAATAGGGCTGAATGATTTTGGAAAATAATTGAATTGCAAATATTTTCCCCAGTATTGCGATGTGATGTGTGATTATTCCTTTCTTTTATTTATTTATTTATTTATTATTTTTAAACA
Source organism: Cheilinus undulatus (assembly GCF_018320785.1). NCBI lineage: Eukaryota > Metazoa > Chordata > Actinopteri > Labriformes > Labridae > Cheilinus > Cheilinus undulatus. The sequence goes on along the minus strand of NC_054865.1, from coordinate 58,589,130 downwards.
GGGGCTGAACAGTTCTTTAACAGGGTCTAATTTTGATGGTTACTCGTATTGCAAATTGGATTTGGGTTATCATATTGAAGGGTTTTTGTCATTTCTATATTTATTAAAAAGAAGTACCAAAATGAAGAAGGTAAGGTTTTTTTTGTAGACTAGTCTAAAAAATTGGCACCTGAATGATTGCATTAATGTAATGCATAACATCTCTGCTGCAGAAAAAAAGTTTAAAACTGGTATTTACACAATCAGGCCAAGGAAATATTGCATCTTTTGTGATTTGAAAATTGCAGCAGGCCACATTGTGATCTTATCTAATTTTTCAGTAAATTTCCTGGCCCTAATTAAAGATTATTCTATAGTCATTCTAGTTAGATAAGAAGTTGGAATAATGGGATACAGCCTCCTAATTATTATTTAAAAATAATTTTAAGATTAGAGTTTGAAATGATGACATAAAGTAAAACCAAGGAGAAGAAAAGTAAAAACTATGAGATTAAAAGTTTTTATTCTGTTTTAACAAGTCCCGAAAAACATAAAGTTTGAAATTAAAATTAAAATTCTGAAATTAAAAGTTAAATCATAGATATAAAGTTAAGATTATGAGGTTAAAGGTCAAATTTATGAGTTTAAGGTAAAAAGTATGAGAATAAAGATCATATTTATGATATCAGCAGAAGAAGAAGTTAATCAAAAATACAGCAGAGGAGTTAATGCCAGTGTTTTAGAGTTTTTGACAGCATGCAGAGGTTCAGCAGATTAAAGTCAAAACTGATGAATCTTTGGAGTTTAAGGGTTTTGCTGCTATGCTATCAACACTTTTCATGATTTAAATAGTTAATAGTTAAAATCCTGATGCCATCCTCCTGCTTAAACCTGATCCAGTAGAGTTAAACAGAACAACCCTGTGGACAAACTCCTGCTGATGGGTGGATAAAAATTGATGTATTGATCATATCAGAGAGGGCTGAGAAGTTTGAGGAACCTGAAAACCATCAGAGTTAAACCAGCTTAACATTTCTTTTCCTCGTTCTGTGCCCATAAGAAGCTTAAAGTGGGAAAACATTTTTATTCCACTGTGGCCACTGCGCTCAGAAATACTGAGTTTGATATTAAAACGACGTTATAGGAGCCGGAGACGTGTTGTTTTACAGTGTCACTGTGGTTTTAATGTTCTACTTTTCTGCTGAGTCAGCTCTCCAAACGCCAGCTCGCCAAACACGCTGTTATTAGAAACAACAAGGAGAGGAGAATCCATCAGCCAATCAGATTAAAGGGACAGCATTTTCATGTCTTACTCAGGCATGGCGGGTTTGTAGGGGAATGTTAGAACCTTAGACCGAGGGGCAAGGATGGAATGTTTTATTAACTTTAAAGTATAAAATCATTAGAGGCAAGGATGGAAAGTTTTATTAGCTTTAAAGTATAACATCATCAGAGGCAAGAATGGAATGTTTTATTAGCTTTGAAGGATAAAATCATCAGAGGCAAGGATGGAATGTTTTATTAACTTAAAAGTATAAAATCATTAGAGGCAAGGATGGAAAGTTTTATTAGCTTTAAATAGAAATCATCAGAGGCAAGGATGGAAAGTTTTATTAGCTTAAAAGTATAAAATCATCAGAGGCAAGGATGGAAATGTTTTATTAGCTTTAAAGTATAAAATCATCAGAGGCAAGGATGGAAAGTTTTATTAGCTTTAAAGTATAAAATCGTCAGAGGCAAGGATGGAAAGTTTTATTAGCTTCAAAGTATAAAATCATCAGAGGCAAGGATGGACTGTTTTATTAGCTTCAAAGTACAAAATCATTAGAGGCAAGGATGGAAAGTTTTATTAGCTTTAAAGTTTAACATCATCAGAGGCAAGAATGGAATGTTTTATTAGCTTTGAAGGATAAAATCATCAGAGGCAAGGATGGAATGTTTTATTAACTTTAAAGTATAAAATCATTAGAGGCAAGGATGGAAAGTTTTATTAGCTTTAAATAGAAATCATCAGAGGCAAGGATGGAAAGTTTTATTAGCTTTAAAGTATAAAATCATCAGAGGCAAGGATGGAAAGTTTTATTAGCTTTAAAGTATAACATCATCAGAGGCAAGGATGGAAAGTTTTATTAGCTTTAAAAGTATAAAATCATCAGAGGCAAGGATGGAAAGTTTTATTAGCTTTAAATAGAAATCATCAGAGGCCAGGATGGAAAGTTTTATTAGCTTTAAAAGTATAAAATCATCAGAGGCAAGGATGGAAAGTTTTATTAGCTTTAAATAGAAATCATTAGAGGCAAGGATGGAAAGTTTTATTAGCTTTAAAGTATAACATCATCAGAGGCAAGAATGGAATGTTTTATTAGCTTTGAAGGATAAAATCATCAGAGGCAAGGATGGAATGTTTTATTAACTGTAAAGTATAAAATCATTAGAGGCAAGGATGGAAAGTTTTATTAGCTTTAAATAGAAATCATCAGAGGCAAGGATGGAAAGTTTTATTAGCTTTAAAGTATAAAATCATCAGAGGCAAGGATGGAAAGTTTTATTAGCTTTAAAGTATAAAATCATCAGAGGCAAGGATGGAAAGTTTTATTAGCTTTAAATAGAAATCATCAGAGGCAAGGATGGAAAGTTTTATTAGCTTAAAAGTATAAAATCATCAGAGGCAAGGATGGAAATGTTTTATTAGCTTTAAAGTATAAAATCATCAGAGGCAAGGATGGAAAGTTTTATTAGCTTTAAAGTAGAAAAATCGTCAGAGGCAAGGATGGAAAGTTTTATTAGCTTCAAAGTACAAAATCATTAGAGGCAAGGATGGAAAGTTTTATTAGCTTTAAAGTTTAACATCATCAGAGGCAAGAATGGAATGTTTTATTAGCTTTGAAGGATAAAATCATCAGAGGCAAGGATGGAATGTTTTATTAACTTTAAAGTATAAAATCATTAGAGGCAAGGATGGAAAGTTTTATTAGCTTTAAATAGAAATCATCAGAGGCAAGGATGGAAAGTTTTATTAGCTTAAAAGTATAAAATCATCAGAGGCAAGGATGGAAAGTTTTATTAGCTTTAAAGTATAACATCATCAGAGGCAAGGATGGAAAGTTTTATTAGCTTTAAAAGTATAAAATCATCAGAGGCAAGGATGGAAAGTTTTATTAGCTTTAAAAGTATAAAATCATCAGAGGCAAGGATGGAAAGTTTTATTAGCTTTAAATAGAAATCATCAGAGGCCAGGATGGAAAGTTTTATTAGCTTAAAAGTATAAAATCATCAGAGGCAAGGATGGAAAGTTTTATTAGCTTTAAAGTATAACATCATCAGAGGCAAGGATGGAAAGTTTTATTAGCTTTAAAAGTATAAAATCATCAGAGGCAAGGATGGAAAGTTTTATTAGCTTTAAATAGAAATCATCAGAGGCCAGGATGGAAAGTTTTATTAGCTTAAAAGTATAAAATCATCAGAGGCAAGGATGGAAAGTTTTATTAGCTTTAAAGTATAAAATCATCAGAGGCAAGGATGGAAAGTTTTATTAGCTTCAAAGTATAAAATCATCAGAGGCAAGGATGGAATGTTTTATTAGCTTCAAAGTATAAAATCATCAGAGGCCAGGATGGAAAGTTTTATTAGCTTAAAAGTATAAAATCATCAGAGGCAAGGATGGAAAGTTTTATTAGCTTTAAAGTATAAAATCATCAGAGGCAAGGACGGAGTTTTTATTAGCTTTAAACGATAAAATCATCAGAGGCAAGGATGGAATGGTTTATTAGCTTTACAAGATAAAATCATCAGAGGCAAATATGGACTGTTTTATTAGCTTTAAAGTATAAAATCATCAGAGGCAAGGATGGAAAGTTTATTAGCTTTAAATAGAAATCATCAGAGGCAAGGATGGAAAGTTTTATTAGCTTTAAAGTATAAAATCATCAGAGGCAAGGATGGAAAGTTTTATTAGCTTTAAAGTATAAAATCATCAGAGGCAAGGATGGAAAGTTTTATTAGCTTTAAATAGAAATCATTAGAGGCAAGGATGGAAAGTTTTATTAGCTTTAAAGTATAACATCATCAGAGGCAAGAATGGAATGTTTTATTAGCTTTGAAGGATAAAATCATCAGAGGCAAGGATGGAATGTTTTATTAACTTTAAAGTATAAAATCATTAGAGGCAAGGATGGAAAGTTTTATTAGCTTTAAATAGAAATCATCAGAGGCAAGGATGGAAAGTTTTATTAGCTTTAAAGTATAAAATCATCAGAGGCAAGGATGGACTGTTTTATTAGCTTCAAAGTATAAAATCCTTAACGGCAAGGATGGAAAGTTTTATATGCTTTGATGGATGTCCTTCAGAGTCAAATGGAAAGTTTTATTAGCTTAAAAGTATAAAATCATCAGAGGCAAGGATGGAAATGTTTTACCTACCTTTAAAGTCTGCAATCATGCCAGAGGCAAGGATGGAAAGTTATTATTGTACATTTGAAATCAGAAAAAACTTTAAAAACAGAGGCAAGGATGGAAAGTTTTATTAGTCTCAAAGTACAAAACCCTCCATTAGAGGCAAGGAATGGAGAAGTTTTATTAGCTTTAAAGTTTAACATCATCAGAGGCAAGAATGGAATGTTTTATTAGCTTTGAAGGATAAAATCATCAGATCAAGGATGGAATGTTTTATTAACTTTAAAGTATAAAATCATTAGAGGCAAGGTGCAGTCAGAAAGTTTTATGTAGCTTTAAATAGAAATCATCAGAGGCAAGGATGGAAAGTTTTATTAGCTTAAAAGTATAAAATCATCAGAGGCAAGGATGGAAAGTTTTATTAGCTTTAAAGTATAAAAACATCAGAGGCAAGGATGGAAAGTTTTATTAGCATTAAAAGTATAAAATCATCAGAGGCAAGGATGGAAAGTTTTATTAGCTTTAAAAGTATAAAATCATCAGAGGCAAGGATGGAAAGTTTTATTAAAGTATAAAATCAAAGTTTTATGATGGATGGATGATGGATGATGGAAGGATGATTGGATGAAGGATGGATGGATGGATGGAGTTTTATTAGCTTTGAATGGATGGATGGTATGGATGGATGGAATCATGGAGAGGCAAGGATGGAAAAATCTGATAGATGGATGATGTATGAATGGATGGATGGATGATGATGGATGGATGAAGATGAATGGATGGATGATGGATGGGTGGATGGATGATGGATGAATGGATGGATGATGGATGAATAGATGGATGGATGATGGATGAATGGATGGATGATGGATGAATGGATGGATGATGGATGAATAGATGGATGGATGATGGATGGATGGATGATGGATGAATGGATGGATTATTAGCTTTAAATAGAAATCATCAGATGGCAAGGATGGATGATAGTGGATGGATGGATGGATTAGCTTTAAAGTATGGAAAATCATCAGATGGCAAGGATGGATGGATGGATGATGGATGAATGGATGGATGGATGGATGATGGATGATAGATGGATGGATGGATGATGGATGGATGGATGGATGATAGATGGATGGATGGATGGATGATAGATGGATGGATGGATGGATGGACTTGATCTCAGCAGTCAGAAAAGTAGGAATGTCCTGCTAACTGATGCACTAACAAGGCACGTTCAGGACAATAAAAAAATGCAACACAACCAGCAGTAACTGGATGATGGATGGATTGATGGATGGATGATGGATGAATGGATGGATGATGGATGAATAGATGGATGGATGATGGATGATAGATGGATGGATGATGGATGGATGGATGGATGGATGGATGGATGGATGATGGATGAATGGATGGATGATGGATGAATAGATGGATGGATGATGGATGATAGATGGATGGATGGATGATGAATAGATGGATGGATGATGGATGATAGATGGATGGATGGATGATGGATGGATGGATGGATGGATGATGGATGAATGGATGGATGATGGATGAATAGATGGATGGATGATGGATGATAGATGGATGGATGGATGATGGATGAATGAATGGATGATGGATGAATAGATGGATGGATGATGGATGATAGATGGATGGATGGATGATGAATAGATGGATGGATGATGGATGATAGATGGATGGATGGATGATGGATGGATGGATGGATGGATGGATGGATGAAGTCTGATGAAGACAGGCCATCTCTGACGATCCTTCTTTTCCTGTCTGTGCTCTCCCGTGTTTTTAAAAAAGTTTAAGATTTAAGCTGTGTTTGCCTGAGTACATGGCTCTCCCTGCTCCTCACTTAAATCAAAGTGAGAGCTGTTTCAGTGGGATGGATGGATGTGATGTAAAGGATGGATGGATGGATGTTGGATAATGAAACTTGTGGACAACAAGCCCAGCATGACATTTATTTATTTTATTGATTTATTAGTTTTACAGGGGCCATGCAAAACAAACTGTCAAGCAGCAGAGTAATCGTTCAATCTCCATGATCTTGTTTTCTGATGGTGGGAGGCCAAAGTTAAACTGACCCTTTGTGGAGCTCCGGTCTCCGTGGTTACCGTCACCAGGTTAGGCATCATGCTGCTGAGCTCCTTCTCCTCTGAAACAGCGGAAAATACCCATCAGTAGATGGCCTGGTGCTATGGTTACCGTGGTTACCAGTCCCTTTTTCCTAGGAGCCCCCCTTAAAGTTGAGCCCCACAAACACTGAAAGAGCCTGAATGTGAGATTACTGTGATAACATCCGAACAGAAACAGCTCAGTAACGCTTGTTCTAAACGTCTTTGTTTAAACTCTGTTGGTAGTGTTCAGAATATTCTGACAGGCTTCTAACCATCGCTCCTCTGTGCCTGCTGGTCCTGTAGCATTGGGGACCAGTAACCCAGAGGGGAGGTCACACTAGGTCTGAGTATTTGAGTTTCATTCTGAAATCAGGCTACTCTTGACTTTTAATTGTATTTATTCAAACCTGCTACTTGAATAACGAATATGAACTATTCTGTCAAAATCTTGAGATCAGGCCGCGGTCTGTCTGCTGCTGCCAACGACTAAGATAAGTCAATTTAGTTTTTATATTAGTTACTGTATATATATAAAAAAAGTTTTGGTTAGTTTTCTTTTTTTTTTTTTTTTTTTTGGAAAGCTCAGATTTTATTCAGTTTCAGTTACCTAAAATGATTTTTGCAAATAATGTGGGATGAAATCATTTCTTTCCTGAGTAAGCTGTTTGATTTTCATTTGATTGAAAATTAAATGATCAGATTTAAAATCAAACCATTTGTTTTTTATTAATTTATTTTTTGAAAAATAAAAAAAAAGAACAACGGAAAATAAAACAGATGAAAAACTTGAGTTTTCTGTTTCCTGGCTCTCAGGTGAAAATCTTCTGCCTGAACGGGCTAAAGGCCCGTTTTTCTGTCTGCTGTCCCGTTTTAAACGGCAACCAGGACACGGCTCCTTTCTTCAGTTCGGATTCCTCATTTTGAATAAAACCTGTTTGCTATAAAAACACTGACTGCGCCGCATCATGGGTAGGAGCTAATCACACAGTCGATTTCTAAGCCCTATAACTCCACCCCAGCTCCTCCTACAGACTTCATTTTAGCTTTAAAGAGCAGAAAAATATTCAGCTGGGTTCTCTTTTTATGACTGTGACAGGTTTTTAATAATTACTGTTAAAGTTTGATGATGGTTTTTGGCTCTCAGACTTTCACCGTGTGTGTGTGTGGGTGTGTGTGGGTGTGTGTGTGTGTGTGTGAGATATAATTTTGGGACTCTCTCAGTGAGATCAAAGGAGAACAGCATAGCAACAACAGGCAGAGCTAACCTGATTGGTTCGTATTGGCTGGTCCACGTTTAGAGGTCACGGAAAGTTTCTGTCGGTTTGACCGATGAGCAGAATGGTCCTGAAGCAGAAGAGAATGTTTGAGAACAGGAAATTCTAGCGAGGAACTAAAGATGTGAGCACTAGCCGACATTCAGACACCAACACAAGGCCAGTTAGTTTAAAGCTATCTACCCTGATATCCCGTGTCCTTAGCTCGGACTTCTATCTTGGATTCTGGGGTATTGATCAGGGGTCAGTGCTGATTGGCTGATTGATTGAAATGATGGTATCACTGACTGTAACTCTGGTTGTGTTTTCAGGACGTGGGCTCAGACAGTACCCGGTAACGTGGAGTTCTTCTCCAGCGAGGGCTCGGACACTTCCATCCCCATCCCCATCGTGGCCCTGAAGAACGTGGACGACTCGTACCCCCCTCAGAAGAAGTCGTTCATGATGCTGAAGTACATGCACGACCACTACCTGGACAGGTACGAGTGGTTCATGAGGGCGGACGACGACGTCTACATCAAGAGCGAGCGTCTGGAGAGCTTCCTGCGCAGCCTGAACAGCAGCGAGCCCATCTTCCTGGGGCAGACGGGGATGGGGGCACGGGACGAGCTGGGGAAACTGGCCCTGGAACCCGGGGAGAACTTCTGCATGGGGGGGCCGGGGGTCATCATGAGCAGAGAGGTCCTCCGCAGGATGGTACCCCACATTAGAGAGTGCCTGCAGGAGATGTACACCACGCACGAAGACGTGGAGGTGGGCCGCTGTGTCCGGAGGTTCGCTGGCGTCCAGTGTGTGTGGTCCTACGAGGTGAGATGGATCAGTGATGATCAATGATTGACAATGATGATCAGTGATGATCAGTGATGATCAGTGATGATCACTGATGATCAACAATGATCAGTGATGCTGAGTGATGATCACTGATGATCAATAATGACCAGTGATGCTCAATGATGATCACTGATGATCAATAATGATCAGTGATGCTCAATGATGATCACTATTGATCAGTAATGATCAGTGATGCTCAATGATGATCACTGATGATCAATAATGACCAGTGATGCTCAATGATGATCACTGATGATCAATAATGATCAGTGATGCTCAATGATGATCACTATTGATCAGTAATGATCAGTGATGCTCAATGATGATCACTGATGATCAATAATGATCAGTGATGATCAATGATGATCAATAATGATCAGTGATGCTCAATGATGATCACTGATGATCAATAATGATCAGTGATGATCAATGATGATCAATAATGATCAGTGATGCTCAATGATGATTGGTTTATTAATAAACAATAGTGAAAACAAAGTCAGTTCAGTAATGACAAATGACGACCATAATCATGTCTATTTAATTTAATGGCAATAGAATGTTTGATTTAATGAGGGCTGTCTATTTGATTCGATGGCAGTGGAATGTTTGATTTAATGAGGGCTGTCTATTTGATTCGTTGGCAGTGGAATGTTTGATTTAATGAGGGCTGTCTATTTAATTTAATGGCAATAGAATGTTTGATTTAATGAGGGCTGTCTATTTGATTCGTTGGCAGTGGAATGTTTGATTTAATGAGGGCTGTCTATTTGATTCGTTGGCAGTGGAATGTTTGATTTAATGAGGGCTGTCTATTTGATTCGTTGGCAGTGGAATGTTTGATTTAATGAGGGCTGTCTATTTGATTCGATGGCAGTGGAATGTTTGATTTAATGAGGGCTGTCTATTTGATTCGATGGCAGTGGAATGTTTGATTTAATGAGGGCTGTCTATTTGATTCGATGGCAGTGGAATGTTTGATTTAATGGCAGTGGAATGTTTGATTTAATGAGGGCTGTCTATTTGATTCGATGGCAGTGGAATGTTTGATTTAATGAGGGCTGTCTATTTGATTCGTTGGCAGTGGAATGTTTGATTTAATGAGGGCTGTCTATTTGATTCGATGGCAGTGGAATGTTTGATTTAATGGCAGTGGAATGTTTGATTTAATGGCAGTGGAATGTTTGATTTAATGGCAGTGGAATGTTTGATTTAATGAGGGCTGTCTATTTGATTCGATGGCAGTGGAATGTTTTGGTGATCCGTTTATTAACTCAGCAGTAGGGGTGTAACATTCCAGTTCCATGCAAACCATCCATCCGTTATGGATTCAGTCTGATATTTTCTGATATCACTGATTTGAACTGGAAGCTTATGGTCGATATCTGACAATAAAATCGTCTCTAAAAACGGATAATCTTTGAATTCTGAATACGTGATAATGGACATTTATGTTAAACCTGGGATTATTGTTGTCCCAGACATTTGGTTTTCCCCCTTTATTCCCATAAATCTAAACGATCAGTTTGGACCTTTTCTGAACCCTTTTATCATCATGATCCAGTCTCTTTGGCCCCCTTTTTTTATATATCAAAAACTGCTTTTGAACAGATGTACACACATTTGGATATGAATATTTCTGTGCCATTTGGACCCTCTCCATATTAATGTGTCATATAGTTCATGTGTAGATCTTAATGATATTAAATCTGTTTACATGGTGATTTAGTGAAGAACTGACTTTATTTTGTTTTGATATAATCTTGATTTTGATAAATGAAGGGTTAGGACAGAGTTTACATTAAGAACGACAGAAGGAGGAGGAAGGAAAGAGCTGGCCTGTGTAGATCAGGTTGAGTCTAGCGAGCTCGTATCTTCATCATCATCATCATCATCTCAGCACTGTAACTCCACCCCAGCTCCTCCTACAGACTTGATTTTTAAAAGTAGAAAAATTATTCTGCTGCTCGTGCTGGATTCACTTTTTTATCTTTTATATTTTGAGCTTTCAGACTTTTACCACGAGTGTGTGTGTGTGTGTGTGGGTGTGGGTGTGTGCGTGTGTGTATGTGTGTGTGTGTGTGTATGTGTGCGTGATAGAATGTTGGGACTGTCTTAGCGAGATCAAAGGAGAACAGCATAGCAAAAACAGGCAGAGCTAACCTGATTGGTCCATCCTCTACCTGGTTCCTATTGGCTGGTCCATCCTCTACCTGGTTCCTATGGGCTGGTCCATCCTCTACCTGGTTCCTATTGGCTGGTCCATCCTCTACCTGGTTCCTATGGGCTGGTCCATCCTCTACCTGGTTCCTATGGGCTGGTCCATCCTCTACCTGGTTCCTATTGGCTGGTCCATCCTCTACCTGGTTCCTATTGGCTGGTCCATCCTCTACCTGGTTCCTATGGGCTGGTCCATCCTCTACCTGGTTCCTATGGGCTGGTCCATCCTCTACCTGGTTCCTATTGGCTGGTCCATCCTCTACCTGGTTCCTATTGGCTGGTCCATCCTCTACCTGGTTCCTATTGGCTGGTCCATCCTCTACCTGGTTCCTATGGGCTGGTCCATCCTCTACCTGGTTCCTATTGGCTGGTCCATCCTCTACCTGGTTCCTATGGGCTGGTCCATCCTCTACCTGGTTCCTATTGGCTGGTCCATCCTCTACCTGGTTCCTATTGGCTGGTCCATCCTCTACCTGGTTCCTATGGGCTGGTCCATCCTCTACCTGGTTCCTATGGGCTGGTCCATCCTCTACCTGGTTCCTGTTGGCTGGTCCATCCTCTACCTGGTTCCTATTGGTCAGTTCTTCAACAAAAACAGGAGCAGAAATACAGAAATTCATTCCAAGCGTGTGGAGAAGGTTTTGTATGAAAATCCGAGCGTGTCAGTTTGACAAACAAGCAGAATCAGCCTGAATGAGAGGAGATGGTTAAAGCACTAAAGGTCAGAGGTCAAGCAGACATTTACACAGAGAACAGCTGAGAACAAGGAGGCAGTTTAGAGCACAGAGGAGGTTTGGATGGAAAGACTGAAGAAAAATGACTCAGTAGAAACGTGTTTTTCTAGTCCTGTTCTCGAGGATGTTTCTGTTCAGAGGAATAATGGTTCCAGGGCTGCTAGTCCTCATCTCAGAGGAGCGAGACGTTTTCTCTGTGAAGTTCTGGCTGTGTTTCACTCATCAGGAAGGTTTCTCTGTGCCTGCTGGCTCCTGTGGCATTCAGGCACTGTTCAGACGTGTTTGTGTTTGATATTTCACCATGAGAGGAGTCATGAAGACAACACTGCTGCAGAGGATCAGAGCCAAGCAGGAGAGACTGAACCACAGGAGGGAGGGGGGGCTTTTTATAGGGATGTAGCATATGGAATTTAGCTGATACCAATATGAACCCCCCTTTTATATAATAAAGAACACCAGGTGTCTGTCAAAGAGAGGCTGAGCCAATCCGAGCTGAGAGAGGGGCAGGGACTAGATGGTCTGGTAGCTGGTTAATGTTGGAGGCTTGATTCTAAAGGCCGCTGTAGCTGATAGTACAGATGTGTGCTTCTCTGATATATGATCTAGTTTTTCACATCTGCTGATACCGATATCATGCTGTCTACCGATACTGCTGTTTCAGGGCTGAAACACTTTATTATTAGTAGTTCTTGAGATCAATAACCCGTGTTTTTTTATTATAACGTATAAAATGTACGTTAAGTGACAGAAGAAAAACGGCATAACCAGAAATATGACGTACAGTAAATAATTTAGCCCTGTCTCTATCGGCACAGAGCAACACAGCAGAGGGAAGACAGGAAGTCTGTAAAGGAGGCTGGGGTGGAGGAGGTGAAGCTTTAGTCTATAAAGGAGGAGGCTGGGGTGGAGGAGCTGAAGCTTTAGTCTATAAAGGAGGATGCTGGGGTGGAGGAGGTGAAGCTGGCTATCAGTCATTTGCTCCGTTTAAGGGCTTTATCATTTTTATGTCGCTCATTTTGATTAAGAAAAATTTAAATCAAAACAAGGAGGATTTTTGTAAACTATTATAAAAATAATGACTGTTGAATGTTTGCATAATGTGCATAAAATCTCTGCTGCAAAAAATTAAGTTATTAAACTGGTATTTTGACACATTTTAAATTAAAGAAATACTGCAACTTCTGCAATTTGAAAATTGCAGCAGGCCATATTGTGATTTTCCCCTCAACATTTGGACGTTTTTGTTAAAATGGGAACGAGGACTCGTCCGTTAACTTTAAGAGTCCAGTCAGAGAATCTGAGGTAATTATCAGACATCATGATGTTTTAGATGAAGACTCTCTGGAGTTAAAATATGTAGAAATCTTTGTTTATTAAAGCATTTTTATCACATCAGAGTACCATCTATACTTCGGACTTCTTTAGGAAGTTAACGGGCAAGTTATTGCTCCCTTTTTATTATCATATCCTCGTCTTCTTATCCCAAAGAGCTCCTGATCCTGGCTTTAAAGTTTGAATACTTTACTCTTGAACATGAACGCTGGCATTATTGTTGTTTGGTCTGTTCTAGAATATGAATGCAATGCTGGCATTGTTGTTTGGCCTGTTCTTGAAGAGTCTGGTGAAAACCCTCGGTCTTCTTCCTGATCCTCCTCCGTCATGGAGACATGCCGCAGCGCTGTCGTCAGAGGACAGACTGCGTGTCTGTTCTGACATGTCTGTGCTTGCCGTGTTGCCGACCTACACTTTGTATGTTCGCGTGAAGCTCACCACGTGGAGCGAATCCACTCCCCACACTTTGATGCAGGGACTGAACGAGCCGGTCTGTTAAGGACTCGGACGGCTCGTCCTGGTCTCGGCTCATCTGGACACACAACAAAGAGCGTGTTGTGGTGGTCATGGGAAACGTAGGGGGAGATTAGCGTGGAGTATGTAGTTCTCATGACATGTCTGATAGCCGAGTTATCTGGACCAACACGCAGACATGAATGAGGCAGCGTGTGAACCGCCGTGTTGAAGTTTACCACGGAAGAGTCTGCATGTTTGGACCTGCAGCTCTGAGGTCTGCTCCCATGAATCGGCTGTGGACCGACAGTTTACAGAAGACGTCACGCCACAGTGAGGAAGTCCAGATGGGAATCAGGAAGTGGTTTCAAAATGCTTCTGAGTCCTGATAGGAGTGGCACATTCAGACATGGATTACCGTCCCTTTTAAGAAATAAATAAATAAATAAAAACTCTCTAAGGTCTGGAGTCAGAAAAATCCTTGTATATGGCCCATTTCCACCAAGCAGTCCAGTTTGTCCCAGTAAACCCTGATCTTTGTGGTGGTTCCACAGCTGATGATGTTGATGTCGCTGTGATGGGAAATCCACCTCTGTTTAGAGATCCAGATTATTTGTCTCAGCTCAGGAATAAGAGCCAGTCTTTTGGCTTCCAAACGGCTCTTCATTTGGTCCAGTTTGGCTTTTTAAATGTGGATTTAATAAAAACAGAAGATTGAAGAAGGAAACTGGCACTCAAACAAGAGCCAGCGCCTGTTCATATAAGAGAGCCGTTTCTTAGAACAGGATCGTTCATGAACAACACATCGTTGCTCAGTCTCACAGATACACAGATATACCAACAGTCTTTCCTTTATGTTGACCAACCTTTGTTGGCAACCTTTGGAAGAGTGAGTGAAACTGGAGGGGAGTCTATCCACTGCTTTTTGATGATGTCATCTTTCATGCTTTGATAGGCTTTAGAAAGATAAAGTCGTCCTTTAACATCTGTTAAACATTTCATCCTTGCCTTTGAAGATGATGTCATCCTTAAACGTTTATGAAACAATCCATCCTTGCCTTTGAAGATGATGTCATCCTTAAACGTTTATGAAACAATCCATCCTTGCCTTTGAAGATGATGTCATCCTGAAAGGTTTATTAAACAATCCATCCTTGCCTTTGAAGATGATGTCATCCTTAAAGGTTTATAAAACAATCCATCCTTGCCTTTGAAGATGATGTCATCCTTAAAGGTTTATAAAACAATCCATCCTTGCCTTTGAAGATGATGTCATCCTTAAAGGTTTATTAAACAATCCATCCTTGCCTTTGAAGATGATGTCATCCTTAAAGGTTTATTAAACAATCCATCCTTGCCTTTGAAGATGATATCGTCCTTAAAGGTTTATTAAACAATCCATCCTTGCCTTTGAAGATGATGTCATCCTTTGAAATCCAATAAATATTCCATCCTTGCCTTCTACATGAAGGCCAGTCTCGACCCCCAGTTGGCATTCCAGTCTAACCAGTACCCCACTGGATTTCTTTTTAATGTTAATTCTGCGTTTCCATTAGAAGGATGTTTATGATAAAATGAGAGCGAAAAGCTGCCAAAGAGGCTTAGCTAGCCTCTAAGCTCAGTCCTAGACTCCTCTAGACTCTGGTCCCTTCATCTGTCTAGACCTGTAGTAGGAGGTCTGCAGGACTAAGTCACTGGTGATCTGGATCACCTTCTCTCAAGGTAAATCAGTCAACCTGTAGTCAAACCTTTATTTTTGTAACATGTAGGGATAATGTCTGATGGATGTAGAAATGAATCAGCTGTTAAACCTGCAGCCCTCTCTCTCTCTCTCTCTCTCTCTCTCTCTCTCTCTCTCTCTCTCTCTCTCTCTGAATCAGCTGTTAAACCTGCAGCTCTCTCTCTCTCTCTCTCTCTCTCTCTCTCTCTCTCTCTCTCTCTCTCTCTCTCTCTCTCTCTCTCTCTGAATCAGCTGTTAAACCTGCAGCCCTTTCTCTCTCTCTCTCTCTCTCTCTCTCTCTCTCTGAATCAGCTGTTAAACCTGCAGCTCTCTCTCTCTCTCTCTCTCTCTCTC
Source organism: Cheilinus undulatus (assembly GCF_018320785.1). Lineage (NCBI taxonomy): Eukaryota > Metazoa > Chordata > Actinopteri > Labriformes > Labridae > Cheilinus > Cheilinus undulatus. The sequence goes on along the minus strand of NC_054865.1, from coordinate 58,573,700 downwards.
TCTCTCTCTCTGAATCATCTTTTAACCCCAGCTCTCTCTCTCTCTCTCTCTCTCTCTCTCTCTCTCTCTCTCTCTCTCTCTCTCTCTCTCTGAATCAGCTGTTAAACCTGCAGCTCTCTCTCTCTCTCTCTCTCTCTCTCTCTCTCTCTCTCTCTCTCTCTCTCTGAATCAGCTGTTAAACCTGCAGCTCTCTCTCTCTCTCTCTCTCTCTCTCTCTCTGAATCAGCTGTTAAACCTGCAGCTCTCTCTCTCTCTCTCTGAATCAGCTGTTAAACCTGCAGCTCTCTTTCTCTCTCTCTCTCTCTCTGAATCAGCTGTTAAACCTGCAGCCCTCTCTCTCTCTCTCTCTCTGAATCAGCTGTTAAACCTGCAGCTCTCTTTCTCTCTCTCTCTCTCTGAATCAGCTGTTAAACCTGCAGCTCTCTTTCTCTCTCTCTCTCTCTCTGAATCAGCTGTTAAACCTGCAGCCCTTTCTCTCTCTCTCTGAATCAGCTGTTAAACCTGCAGCCCTCTCTCTCTCTCTCTCTCTCTCTCTCTCTCTCTCTCTCTCTCTCTCTCTCTGAATCAGCTGTTAAACCTGCAGCTCTCTCTCTCTCTCTCTCTCTCTCTCTCTCTCTGAATCAGCTGTTAAACCTGCAGCTCTCTCTCTCTCTCTCTCTCTCTCTCTCTCTATCATCTGTTAAACCTCGATCTCTCTCTCTCTCTCTCTCTCTCTCTGAATCAGCTGTTAAACCTGCAGCCCTTTCTCTCTCTCTCTCTCTCTCTCTCTCTCTCTCTCTGAATCAGCTGTTAAACCTGCAGCTCTCTCTCTCTCTCTCTCTCTCTCTCTCTCTCTGAATCAGCTGGTAAACCTGCAGCTCTCTCTCTCTCTCTCTCTCTCTCTCTCTCTGAATCAGCTGTTAAACCTGCAGCTCTCTCTCTCTCTCTCTGAATCAGCTGTTAAACCTGCAGCTCTCTTTCTCTCTCTCTCTCTCTCTGACACATCTGTAAAACCTGCAGCCCTCTCTCTCTCTCTCTCTCTCTCTCTCTCTCTCTGAATCAGCTGTTAAACCTGCAGCTCTCTTTCTCTCTCTCTCTCTCTCTGAATCAGCTGTTAAACCTGCAGCCCTTTCTCTCTCTCTCTGAATCAGCTGTTAAACCTGCAGCCCTTTCTCTCTCTCTCTGAATCAGCTGTTAAACCTGCAGCTCTCTCTCTCTCTCTCTCTCTCTCTCTCTCTCTCTGAATCAGCTGTTAAACCTGCAGCTCTCTCTCTCTCTCTCTGAATCAGCTGTTAAACCTGCAGCCCTTTCTCTCTCTCTCTGAATCAGCTGTTAAACCTGCAGCTCTCTCTCCTTCTCTCTGAATCAGCTGTTAAACCTGCAGCCCTTTCTCTCTCTCTCTGAATCAGCTGTTAAACCTGCAGCCCTTTCTCTCTCTCTCTGAATCAGCTGTTAAACCTGCAGCCCTTTCTCTCTCTCTCTGAATCAGCTGTTAAACCTGCAGCCCTTTCTCTCTCTCTCTGAATCAGCTGTTAAACCTGCAGCTCTCTCTCTCTCTCTCTGAATCAGCTGTTAAACCTGCAGCTCTCTTTCTCTCTCTCTCTCTCTGAATCAGCTGTTAAACCTGCAGCCCTTTCTCTCTCTCTCTGAATCAGCTGTTAAACCTGCAGCTCTCTCTCTTTCTCTCTGAATCAGCCTCTGGTCTGATCTAAATGTTGGTTTGAGGAGAGAGCGAGGAGGGCAGAGCTGTGATCATCATGTGCCAGCCTCTGTTCGTTTTCCTGTTGTGTGTGTGGCGTCGGCCCAGTATGTGGTGAGCGGCGTGTATTTTCAGACATCCTGTGGCTGCTCGCTGTGTGCTGCTCCTCTAAAAGTAGACCCAGAGAACAACGCTGCTCAAACTCAGAGAAATGTTTACTCACAGCAAGACGGAAATACACGACCGGTGATTCAACGACAGCGTGCTAGAGCACGGCCGCGCTGACATTCAGGAGTTAATGACACCGCTTTGTTTGTTTACAATGCCAATTCCAGAAAAGTTGGGGCGCTGTGTAAAATAATGAAAACAGAAGCCAGTGATTGTCAAATCTCATAAACCCAGGCTGTATTTACCATCGTGTAGTGTCTCCTCTTCTTTAACAACAGCCTGTAAACATCTGGGAAGTGAGGAGGCCAGCTGACGGAGAGGAATGTTGTCCCATTCTTGTCTCTGCTCAACAGTCCTGGCTCTTCTTTTCTGGATTTTTCCTTTTCTGATGCTCCAAATGTTTTCTGTTGGTGAAAGATCTGGACTGCAGGCAGACCAGTTCAGGACCTGGACTCTTCTCCTGTGAAGCCATGCTGTTGTGATGGATGTGGTATGTGGTTTAGCATGGTCTTGCTGAAATAGTGGCAGCCTTCCCTGACAGAGACGTTGTCTGGATGGGAGCATATATAGCTCTAAAAGCTCCCTCTACTTTTCAGCATTGATAGTTCCTTTCCAGATGTTAGAGCTGCCCACGCCATAGGCACTAATGCAACCCCATACCATCAGAGATGCAGGCTTTAGACCTGAGCCAGGAGAACAAGCTGGATGCTCCTCTGTAGTCCACAGGACACGGCGTCTGTGGTTTCCTCTGACCACAGAACAGTTTTCCATGTTTCCTCTGACCACAGAACAGCTTTCCATCTTTCCTCAGTTCATGTTAAATGAGCTTTGGTCCAGAGAAGACGGACCACGGTGTTTCTGGATCCTGTTCACATATGGCTTCTTCCCTCCATGATCCAGCTTTAACTGTCATTGGTGGATGGCACGGCCAACTGTGTTGACAGACGATGATTTCTGGAATGTTCCTGAGCCCATGCAGTGATTTCACTACAGAGTCATGCCTGTTTTTAATGCAGTGGCCCCTGAGGGCCCCTTCAGCCTTGGCCCTTGCTCTCAGAGATTTCTCCAGATTCTCTGAATCTTTGATGATATTATGGACTATAGATGGAGGAGATTCAAAGTCTAAGGAGCATTTTTCTGAAATTGTTTCACAATTTAAAGACAGTTTTTTCACAGATTGGTGACCCTCTGTCCATCTTTACTTCTGAGAGACTCTGCCTCTCTAGAATGCTCCTTTTATACCCAATCATGTGACTGACCGGTTGACAATTAACCTAATACGTTGTAAAATGCTCCTTCAGATGTTTTTCATTAGTACCATTTACTTTCCCAGCTTTCTGTTGCCCCGTCCCTACTTTTTTGAGATGTGTTGTTGCCATAAACTTCTCCTTGATGGATTTATTATGAGAAAACAAATACCATCTATCTTTCCCTTATGTCGACTGTCATTTGCTGGCAACTTTTGGAAAAGTGAGAGGGTTTCCCTCGTTCCTCGCCAGTTCCACCCACTTTCCAATAGTTGCCAACTATGGCCGACTAGTTTACGAAAATGGAGGGAAAAAGAGGGCAACATCCCCAGCTTCACCGACATTCTGTCCTCTGCATTTGATGATGTCATCCTTTGATAATGTCTTCTTTTGATGATCTCTTCCTTTGATGTCATCCTTTGATAATGTCTTCTTTTGATGATCTCTTCCTTTGATGTCATCCTTTGATAATGTCTTCTTTTGATGATCTCTTCCTGTGATGTCATCCTTTGATAATGTCTTCTTTTGATGATCTCTTCCTTTGATGTCATCCTTTGATAATGTCTTCTTTTGATGATGTCTTCCTTTGATATGCTTTAGAAAGATGATATCATCAAAGCTGATAAACATTCCATCCTTTAACCTTCCTACGCTCATACCTCCTACTGTGTTAGACTGTCTATACTCGGAGTGATGTTACTGTGAGGAGGAGAGGGAGGAATCATGCTCAGGCAAGGTCCAGAACAGTCATGTCTGGTGTGAAAACACCTCCAGGCTCTTAAACGTCTTACCTGAGTCCATGTAGACGCTCTCAGTGATGTGTGGTGGCCATGTTTGTGCAGGCGAGGATGTTATCATGTGTTTCTTTCCATGAATGTCTCTGGTGTTTGTTCCTTTTACACCTGGTTTCCTGATGGATGCTTCCGGATCTCTGGGTGGCGTTTTTGGCACAAACAGAGCGCTTTAGGCGTTCAGCAGTTCCTCCTCTCATTCAGACGGACCGTCCAGGTGTGATGCTGTACCTGAGTTCAGACCTGTCTGATTTAACCAGGCTTCATTGACGTCTTTGGTTGGCGGCCCAAACGCCCCTGTTTCCTACAGCAGGAAGTGTATGTCAGAGGGCGGCTGCAGACGGCGTGATAGAGCCGTCTGCAGACGACAGCAGCTCTGATTCTGGATGTTTAGGATGTGAGGTGTTCCTGTTTGGCTGTGTGGACCAATCAGAGAGCAGCTGGCTTTGCTGTACGCAGCAGCGTTAGTTTGTCGCTGTCCCTCTGCTTTGGCATCTATGCTGTCTGACTGGCGTGGGATCCATGGAGCATGCTCAGAACAGTCACCATAATAAAGGGGTTTTCTAACTGTACGTCTACAGTAACAGGGACCCACTGAGCTGTTTGACCCTGAACCACACAGGAGAGCACGCCGCTCCAGCTTAAATCAGAAAACTAGAAACTGAGTTTGGTTTTCATTTCCTTAATTCCTCTCTTCTTCTGCCCCTCCTTTCATCCTCCTCCTCTCTGTCCTTTCCCCTCTCTAATTGTACGTTAGCGTCCCTGAATGCTGCTGTTTCTCCTCCTCCTGGTGTCCCTAACCTCCGTTTTTACTTTTATACAGCTGCTGTAGTAAAGCAGCTGACTGGGCCGCGTCTCTGGTGTCCTATTTACGGTCCACGGCCGTCTCTGTGTTAGCGCCGGGCTTTCTAAAACGCCCCCATAAACAAAGAAACCGTCTGGAGATAAAAACTAGTCTTTATTTGGCAGAAAGCTCAGAGGGAGAGCTTTTTATTGGCTGGTTTTGGTGAAGGCCGTGAGACATGGCGAATGAAAGAATGTGTATCCGATGATATCTGATATACTGACCAGCATCAATGGAGCCTTTGTTATGTCGCTGCCTCTCTTAAAGAGAACATCAGGAAGTAATGAGCCAAAGTTTGACCCATCGGGGAATATGATATTAAAATCTTTGTTCTGCAGCAGCTTTAGCCCACATTTACACTGAAACTCCAGGAACTTTTTCAGATCATGACTTAGTGACTCTGGTCTCAGTCTTTCCATCCAGACCTACCTCTGTGCTCTAAATGTCTGCTCAGACCGTTCTCCTCTCATTCAGGCTGATTCTGCTTGTTTGTCACTCTGATTTTTCTCTGTGCAGACCAAACTTTCTCTGTGTGCCTGAAAAGTATGTCTGTTCTTCTGTATTTGGATGAATCAGCCAATAGGAAACAGGTAGAGGATGGACCAATCAGGTTAGCTCTGCCTGTTGTTGCTGTGCTGTTCTCAGGGAGACATTTGCTTTGATCTCACTGAGAGAGTCCCAACATTCTGTCACACACACACACATGAAACCCCCAAAATCTGTCTCGTCTTGTACGTATGAACTAAATTAGTTCATCTATTTTCTATACCGCTTATCCCATTCGGGGCTATGGGGGGCTGGAGCCTATCCCAGCTGTCATTGGTCGAGAGGCAGAGCCCAACAGTTAACCCAATGAGCATGTCTTTGGTGGTGAGAGGAAGCCAGAGAACCAGAGGGAACCCAGGCATGCACAACCCACAGAAAGGCCCTGACCAGGAAGTGAAGGAGCATCCTTCCTATGAGGCAACAGCGCTAACCCTGTGCACTAATTAATGTAAATAATATGAATAATTTTATCTACCTCATGTTAATCTGCCCACATCCTTGCATTTTTCATACTTCTGATCATGTCTAGTGTATAAACTGGTTCAAATACATCACCAGAACTTGTACAAGAGGGTTGATGTTGGCGTCTCTAAGATAAGAACATCCAAAGTAGCAGGATGGACTCCATTATTTTCTCAAAGCAGAAAGTAATGTTGACCTGAGTGGTTGTCTCTTCATCTTTCTTCTTCTTGGTGAATTTTCAAACTAACAGCAAACTTCATCTCTCTACCAATAAAAGAGCACGGATATGTCAGCAATCTTTTCTTTATGTTTACTATTCAGCAAAAATGGAGGGAAAACACCCCCAACATCCCCAGCTTCACCAACATTCTGCCCTCTGCCTTTGATGCTGTCGCCTTTAAGTTTTTAGCTATGATGTCATCCTTTAAGTTTTAAGAGATGATGTCATCCTTTTAGGTTTTAGAGATGATGTCATCCTTTAACCTTTTAAAGATGATGTCATCATTTAAGTTTTTAGAGATGATGTCATCCTTTAAGTTTTTAGAGATGATGTCATCCTTTAACCTTTTACAGATGATGTCATCCTTTAAGGTTTTAGAGATGATGTCATCCTTTATGTGTTTAGAGATGATGTCATCCTTTAAGTGTTTAGAGATGATGTCATCCTTTAAGTGTTTAGAGATGATGTCATCCTTCAAGCTCTTAGAGATGATGTCATCCTTTAAGATTTTAGAGATGATGTCATCGTTTAAGTTTTTAGAGATGATGTCATCCTTTACGTTTTTAAAGATGATGTCATCCTTTAACTTTTTAGAGATGATGTCATCCTTTAAGTTTTTTTTAGAGATGATGTCATCCTTTAACCTTTTAAAGATGATGTCATCCTTTAACCTTTTAAAGATGATGTCATCCTTTAAGTTTTTAGAGATGATGTCATCCTTTAACCTTTTAGAGATGATGTCATCCTTTAAGTTTTAAGAGATGATGTCATCCTTTAAGTTTTTAGCTATGATGTCATCCTTTAAGTTTCAAGAGATGATGTCATCCTTTAAGGTTTTAGAGATGATGTCATCCTTTAAGTGTTTAGAGATGATGTCATCCTTCAAGCTCTTAGAGATGATGTCATCCTTTAAGATTTTAGAGATGATGTCATCCTTTAAGTTTTTAGAGATGATTTCATCCTTTAACCTTTTAAAGATGATGTCATCCTTTAAGTTTTTAGAGATGATGTCATCCTTTAACCTTTTAAAGATGATGTCATCCTTTAAGTTTTTAGATATGATTTCATCCTTTAACCTTTTAAAGATGATGTCATCCTTTAAGTTTTTAGAGATGATGTCATCCTTTAACCTTTTAAAGATGATGTCATCCATTAAAGCTTATCAAACATCCCCTCTTTGAACCACCTGTGTTCATTCCTCCTCCTACTATCAGACTGTGTTCTCGTGTTGTTGTTGATCCAGTAGAACCATGTTACTGATGTAAACCTAGACCAGCCTGTGAGGGAAGGGGGGTCAGTCATGCTCGGGTACAGTACGAAACAATCATGACTGAAATCAAACGCCATCAGGCTCATAACGAGGAGGCTGACGTCCATGTGAACGGCCTTAGTGACGTGGGGTGTGGGGCGCATGATTGTCCAGGGATGCTCCTATCAGAAAGGATCTGTTCCCTTGTGACATTCTCTTCTGTCTGGTTGATGAACCTCAGAAAATGCTGTTTGAGCAGACAGAGAAACAGACAGTAGGCAGCCATGACAGCGGTCCATTCACTTTGCTCAAATCACCTCAACAGCCCTCACAGTCAATCACAGCGGTGTCGTTAAGCCTCTAGCATCCAATTAGAGCAGATTATCTGCTAAGAGCCTTACAATGAGCATCACATCCCCGCCATGTGTTTCCTGCAGCACAGAGAGCACGGAGACGCTGGCACTGACACCGCCACACGGTCACATCGCCACCGACTCTACCTGCAGCTACCTGGAGGTCGTAGGATGGTGTTACACCGAGGATTTAGCACCATCTTATACCGCCGTGTTGATCCTGCTGCTAGGGCCGGCAGATATGGGTCAAAAATCACGGCTGGATGTCCTCGACATGAATGCATGATTCATAAAAACAGATATTTCTCTGTTAAACTAAGAAGTAGTCCCAACATCAGGATGATAAAACTGATATGACTCAGTAAAATCAGACCGCACTGATACCTGCCTGGTTCCCAGCCTTCTCTGTGGAGCTCTCCCACGTTTATCAGCTTACCATCATCACCAACTGTGTTATGTTTTTATGTCTCAACTAAAGTACAGATGCACAGACCCACTTTTACACTTCTAATCCAATTCTGACCGATGCCGTCACTAATTCCAATTTTTTTAAAATCACAATTAATATTCTTATTTCTGGTGCTGTTATGTGTGATGTAACAGAGCTCCAGGAGGTTTTATTCAAAGACCAAACAATGCTTAACATGCACCAAACCTGAGACAATTCCCAGTGAATGTATTTAAACTTTTGCTGGCTTCATATGGAAACAGACAACAGTCAGCAACCATCAGCAGCACAGGGCTTCTGCTGCAAACTGAACGTTTAAAATTAAAGTGTATTTTTATTATTTAACCTTTGAGATTAAGATCTATTTTTCGAGGGGGACCTGCCCAAAAGTAAAAAAAAAAAAAAAAAAAAAAAGAAGGAAAATGTAGAAATAAATATCTACAAAAATTTTAAAAAGAAAGTCTTCAAATAAGTGATAAATCAATGATTCCACCAAACAGGCTTTGTCTAAGGAGCTGTTTCTCTGACCTCTCCTTTAAAACACCTTTAAACAGGTGTTAGAGCAGTGTTCATGTTGACAGCCCTTTTTAATTTTAGTCTTAGTCTAAGTCTTTTTATTACATGTCTTTTAGTTTTTAGTCACATTTTAGCCATTTCTAGTCTTTTTAGTTTAAGTCTAGTTTTAGTCGATAAAAACTCAAATACATTTTAGTCTTTACTTTTAGTTCAAGCATTTATTTTCTTGTCTAAGTCTGGTACCAAATCATGGTAGTGTGTTCTGTGCTAAACCTGGGGTCCCTGCTTTCTACAGCTGAGAGGCAGAATAGATACGGATGCATTGTTGTTTGACAGATTTACCCACAGTGGAGAAATATCACAGATTTAGAATGTCTGACGAAAACTACATTACATTTGAGTCTAGTTTTAGTCATCTTGATGAAAACTAAACTTAGTTTTTGTCTGTTTCAGTCATCACAGATCTATTTGTGTTAGTCTTAGTCTAGTTTTCGTCATGGAAAAAGGCTCTAGACAAATATTTTTAGTCAGTTTTAGTTGACAAAATTAACACTGTGTTAGAGTCATTGTGATATGAGTTGCTGCAGCTCGTTTTAAAGCCACAGAGACGCTCGCTTCATGTTGCTGTTATTACAGACATTAGACATAGAGAACACACCTTCACCTCTGAGCTTACTGAGCTTCACATTTATCACACTGACACTACTATCCCATCACTGTCTTATTTTAAGTGTGTTTTTTTCTAAGCCCTTTATTCTCAAGTGTTGGGTTGCACCATCTAATCAGCCTGATAATGGTATCAGCGCATATGAAAATGTATGTCACTGATATTTGTCTATTAAACCTGCCTTTATCAGCTGTAAATGTCAGCTAAACAAACATACAGAGTGGAGTTTTAGGCTAGACCAACAGACCTAATCCAGCTGAAGTCATTCCTTACACTTTAAAGTCGGTTTGAGGGACTGAAGTTTGTTCATCCTCATACTCAGATAGTTTTTAAGGACTGATGTTTTTAGGTCTGAACTATATTTAAATATAGATATCAGCTAAAATACATTTGTGGGACAGCAGAGAAAATGTTGGCGATGCTCCTTACGTGGACAGGCCTTTGTTGACAACTATTGTAAAAGTGGGCGGAGCTCCTCATTAGTTCCACCCACTTTCACAATAGTGCCTTCTATTTGGCAAAAATGGAGGGAAAAGCCCCCAACATCCCCAGCTTCACCAACATTCTGTCCTCTGCCTGCAATGATGTCATCCTTCAAAGCCTTTAAAGGGTGTCGTGTACTTGTAGGCATGGTTTGAATGTTATCTTTCTGGTGTTATAACGGGTTTAGTCCTCGGACAGATTGGTACCCAGAGATGTTTGTGTCATCATGAAGCCACCTGGCTGATCCCTGGTTGGTTTAGAGCTGCAGTGAGTCTCGTCCCCTTCCTCTTTAGGTGGTGATACAGTTAAGGACGCCATGGGTGGAGCCCAGCACTAACAGTTAAAGGAGAGGCGCATGATGCTGAGCACGCTTACAAAAGCTCCTCTGTGTCTTTGAAGGAGCTTTCCTTCATGTTCCCCTTCACGCTGAATCAGTGATGGACCGTCTACGATCGAACACGCCAACGTGAAAACCACCCACTGTCTCACTTTAAAGGTGTACCACGGTCAGACGCCGACCTTTAGATAACAACCACCCTGACCCCACCCCCAAAACAACTGAAACAGCTGTAGTATCCATGACTGACCAGTAGGTGGTGCTGGGACTTTGTAGTGAATAGTACTAAATAAATATACCAATAAACATAAGAATGTTTGGAATATTTCACTATAAAGCCCAAAACACACCGGCGCCACAGCACCACGTCACATGACGGCCTTATTGGCCACCCAGTACGTGAAAAAGTGTCAGACTGACCACGAGCTACCTCAGAGACTGATGACCCCCGGATGTCTCCACATTTTCAGTCATGACCGAACCGTCTTTTACTTTTTGAGCTTTTAACAACATTAAGATGGAGATGTTTCCTTCAAAATAAAAGCACATCATGGATATTCTGTCAGATATTTTAACCAAGCACACATTTACGACCCGCTGAAAACAGCCTCATGACTTGCTGTAGGGTCCCAGCCCACCACTGAGAAGGATAGGTCTACATGGAACAAAATCATGGCTAACTGTTCTGGACTGAAATATTGGCAATATCTTTGATTAAATCAGACAGTATGAAAGTCTGAAAGTTTTAATCAGACCCAACGTTAGGACTTCAGTGTTTGTAGCTGTGGTGTCTGACAGCATCAGTGATGACTGATTTTCAGGAGAAGTCAAAGAGAAGTTTGTATTATGGTGACATTCCTGCTGAGAACATAAAATGTTTGGAGTGTCCCTGCAGAGTAAAAATGTCTCATTCATGTAAACTTTGGGTGAAAAAACATGAATACAGACATTCTTTAGATTCCTGCAGTGCCTCAAACAAACCACGCTGATGTTTCTATCCTGGACTTAAAACCACTGAGAACATGCTGGGTTCCAGCTCTGCTGTCACAGACACATGCTGAAATTCTGGATTAACCTTTATGATGACAGGCTGCAGGGTTCAATCAATCATTCAATCAATCAATTAATCAATTAATCAATCAATCAATCAATCAATCAATCCTTGCATAGTGCAAATTCATAACTGAAGTTATCGCAAGAAACTTTACAAAAAGGTAGTCTAGACCGTATTCATCGTTGTGACCAATTATAATAGACTAGTGTTAATTATTAATATTAAAGGATGACATCTTTAAAGGCAGGTATGGAATGTTTTATAAACTTTAAAGGATGAAGTCATCTTCAAAGGCAGGGATGGAATGTTTTATAAACTTTAAAGGATGACGTCATCTTCAAAGGCAGGGATGGAATGTTTTATAAACTGTAAAGGATGACGTCATCTTCAAAGGCAGGGATGGAATGTTTTATAAACTTTAAAGGATGATGTCATTTTCAAAGGCAGGGATGGAATGTTTTATAAATTTTAAAGGATGACGTCATTTTCAAAGGCAGGGATGGAATGTTTTATAAACTTTAAAGGATGATGTCATCTTCAAAGGCAGGGATGGAATGTTTTATAAACTTTAAAGGATGATGTCATTTTCAAAGGCAGGGATGGAATGTTTTATAAACTTTAAAGGATGACGTCATTTTCAAAGGCAGGGATGGAATGTTTTATAAACTTTAAAGGATGACGTCATTTTCAAAGGCAGGGATGGAATGTTTTATAAACTTTAAAGGATGACGTCATTTTCAAAGGCAGGGATGGAATGTTTTATAAACTTTAAAGGATGACGTCATTTTCAAAGGCAGGGATGGAATGTTTTATAAATTTTAAAGGATGATGTCATTTTCAAAGGCAGGGATGGAATGTTTTATAAACTTTAAAGGATGACGTCATTTTCAAAGGCAGGGATGGAATGTTTTATAAACTTTAAAGGATGACGTCATTTTCAAAGGCGTTGGGAGGATTGTTTATGAAGTCGGTGATTTTCCCATCACTAAATGTCGTTAACAGAGTTTCTAAAAATCTTCTTTCTGGGAGGAGTTTACCTAAAGGGGTGTTAACAGTGACCTATAGAGCACAGAAAACAGCAGAGTAAAAGGTTTGTTTTCTAAAGTTCCCACCTTCATGTGGACCAGGTGTCAGAAAAAGTCAGAGCGGTGTACGTGCATGTGGAGGAGCAGGAACGTGTTCACCTCGTGGGGAGAGAGCGGCGGTGATTAGAAAGATGTCTTTGTTGGGGGGGGGGGGTTCCTCTGTGAGAGACCAGGATCAGTGCTCACAGACAGAGACATGATTGTCTGAAGGTATTCATGAAGATGCTTCCAGTGTTACAGCCTCATCGCTCAGCTCAGAGATCACATGATCAACCTCCAGTTACCTCTTAGTCCACATTAATCAGACGGATCATTCAGAAAACGCCAGGAAGCATCGTGAATCTACGACACAGACGTCCTAACTTCACTGATACTGTCAGAGGTCAAGGGTTAGAAAGGGTTGAGCTTTCATTTACATTTCACTTTTAGTTTTCAGTTTAGTTTAGTTTTTATTCTTTTATTAGTCAACATGCAATACACTATATGGACAAAAGTATTTGGCCACCTGCTGAAGTAAACATTGTGTTTTCTTTCTCTGACATTTTTCTGGCACTCAGCACAAAACGGTCGTGAGTTTATCTCACTTCCTGTCTGACTTCAGCTCAGTGTTTCAGGTGGCGCTCTGTCTCTCTCTCTGTGTCGAATGAAGCAGGGGCCCCGTATCGCTGCTGCTAAAAGTGGGCTGACCTTTGACCCTGCTCCTTGTATGTTATCTTCCTGTGCCCCGTCTCTCAGCTGCAGTGATAACCTCGGCCCGCTGCCACGGTATCCTAGGCCACTCTGTAGTCGACCTGTCAGCCTTTTTAGGTGTGGACGACTCTGTCCCGTCTCCTAAACTGACCCCCATCTGAGATGTTAGCTGGGTACGCAGCGCTGAGATATGGTAAGAACCACGTACCTGAGGGAACCTTCCATGGCGTTTTGTCTGACTGTAGCCAATCAGAAGCTTAGATTTGCTGAAACATGGGACGACCTGAAGACGCATGAAGAAGGGATGCCTGATTCCATCAGGATGTAACTGTCATGACCTTTTTCCATCATCAGTTTAATCCAGATATCTGTTATTGATCTCATGACCTATAAATGAAGTATCTATTCAATAATCAGTAATCATTAGTCCTGACTAATCAATAGAAGATGTAAGTGATTTATTCTCAGCTCATTCTAACAGGGTCATGATGGTATAAACATTCAGATCCGGTACTCTGGAGCAGGTTTCTGTCCTCGTCTCTGACATCTGAGCAGATATTTAATCATTTAGTGAAACACGCCGAGGTGTGAGCAGACGGAGAACCTTCCAGCAGAGTTGGTTCTTCCCTGAATCCTCCATGACATCCATCATGATTCGCTCACATTAACTCTTCATCATCCTCCTCCTCCTCTCTGCATGCACACATCTCATGTGGCGCTCACTCTTTCCATCTCGTCACGCCGCTCTCTGCCTCTCAGCTTTCCTCACAGGAAATAGTTGTCTCACCAAATCCTCAGGTTGTGACGAGGCAGATCCTCAGACCGGCACGCTGGCTCCTCTCCTCTCCGAGAGGACCAGCACTGAGTCAGACGGGAGAACACAATCTAAGGTTAGATTAACCCTTTAGTACCGCCCACTCAGAGCCGACAGCAGCACTCACCCAGTTTTTGTTTCTTTTGGACAGACTGATCCATTAGAGCAGCTTTTCCTGAATTTCAGCACGCCGTGCAGCAAAGCAGGAAATTCAGCTGTTATACCAGACCGTCAAACAAACACAGCATGAAACCAGAACATTCACCACCATATTTTAGTTTCATTAACAGCTCTGAGTCCACAGAGACGTCAGCAGAGGCCATGGATCCGGTTTATCAGGAAATCAGGTCTGTGGAAAAAATAGAACTGAAACATCAGAAAACTAGAATTTAGAAATTCTAGAATTTAAATATAAGAAATCTATAATTTTAAAAATCTAGAACTTAAACATCAGAAATCTAGAATTTAAATATTACAGTTGTAGAATTTACAAAACTAGAATTTGAATATTAGAAATGTAGAATTTAAAAAATCGAGAATTTAAATATTAGAAAAGTTAGAATTTAAATAATGTAGAATTTAAAAAATCTAGAATTTAAACATAAGAAATCTAGAATTTAGAAAATCTAGATTTTAAACACTTGAAATGTACAGTTAAATAAAAAAAATCTGGAAATAAAAAATTTGAAATCTAGAACCAATTTATGAATATTAAGAATTTGAAAAAATGTAAAAACCATAATGTGAAAAATGTAACTCTAGAATGTAAAATATTAATTTCCATAATTTGACAAATTTTTTCAAAGAATTTTATAAAATCGAACCTTAACTTTGAAGATTTAAATCCAGAATCAAACAAATTAAATCCAGAATTTGACAAATAAAAATCCAGAAATTAAAAATGTAAATCTGTATGTTGAACAATCGATATTAAGAATCTGACTAAATAAAAATCTAGAATTTTGAAAATATAAAGTCTAGACTTTAGACTAGAAAAGACTAGAAAAATTTAAATCCAGAATTTGTCAACCCAAATTCTGGAATTCAAATATCAAAATCCTGAATTTAAAAAATGAATTTAAAAAAATTAAAATTTAGGAGCTGAAAAGTCTAAAAAGTGAAAATCCAGATTTGTTCAGCAGGAGTTTTTAACATTGGTCAGGTCTCCCGGACCGGTTTGTAGAGTCCTCTATCAGAGGGACCCTGATCTGGACTCTCAGACAGGTCAGGATTTATCCAGACTGGTCCGTGAGCTGTAGAATAATCATTGCTCAGATGGTGGCCCCTGATCATTCTAGGGGGCCAGTCGGCCCCTAAACGGTCCCGTGTTTACAGCCTTAGTGGTGAGAGCGTGTTCTCCGTCCGTCTCCTTAAATCCTGGTACTGTTGTTGACATCAGCTCTGCCAGAGAAGGTTGGCGCCGTCAGGCCGCTGTCTGATGTAACACTGTTAGTCTGCTCCTGCTGTGTTTGATGGTTTACCTGGAACACCTGTAGTGACCAGAGAACGCCTCGTTAGCAGAGCCGAGATCCTCAGAGTGAGGTTAGACTCAGAGAGTCCAGTCCTCCTGGTCTGGAAGGAGTCCACAGATCCTCCAGAGGGAAAGAACTCCTTTCTTAATACATAGTCACGGCCACCACCAGGGGGCGCTCACTCAACGCAATAACAGAAGATGGCATCTATGGAGTTCCTGCTGCTTTCTCGGAGACTTCTCTGCGTCTGCAGGATGTTCTCTGTCCTCACTCGCCAAACACCGTCTGAGTGAAGCATCTGATTGGCCGAGGAGCATCACATGTCGTTACTGTAAGGATGAGAGAAGATGCTCAGGTCAAAACAGAACACTGTAAATGAGTGCTGCAGAGTGAATGTAACCACGGTGACGACCACGATGTCAGGCTGAGCGTTTATCCTGCTGCAGTGATTTTAGTAGAACTCTAGAGGTTTAGCACAGAACGGCCTTTAACAACAGAGACTCTACTGACGCACCTTTATTCTCTAAACTGGACAGGCATTTTTATAGTCCCGTAAAAACTGTAGGGGTTGTGTCTTTATGCTGCTTAGTATTAAAGTTTTGTAGTTGATAAATACGCGAGCACCTGAGCAGGTAGACTCACTGGGTTATATTTTAATCACAATCAGACATTGTTAAAATCAAGCAGCACTGCTGTGAATGTCAAAGGCTGCACAGGTAGAGATAGAGGAGCTCCTCAGCACCTGGGTCTGGATCCAGACTGCAGACTAACCCCAGCTAATGATGCAGACAAGCTCGGTCACAGAAGAGTATTACAATACAAGTATGAAGTGACTGCATGATGCCAGGGTCGCTCCGACCTCGAATCACAAATATTTCACATGATTGGCATCTTTGAGTCAAGGCTGGAATGTCTCCAGCAGAACAAGGCCGGTTTAAGGACTGTCATACGTGTTTTTGCTCCATCATCTCGGTCTAACAGGCTGATCTCAGACCGGAGTGTTGTTTATTTTAACCAGATTAAGGAACCCCTGAGCGGCGGAGGCTCCAGTTTATCTGCTGAAGCTGCTGATTGGTTGGTTGATCTGACCGTTGTCTGCTCTGGCCTTTAGTCCTCTGTGTGTCTGGACCAGGACTCCTTCATGAGAGGAGTCTCTATAGTCAGGATCTGATGTTTACATGTCCGATCATAAACTGGGATTCTTAAAACCCTGATGAAAACCAGATCCTCTGGTCCATGTAAACACTCTGTTAGCAGCAGCTCTCAGGTCGCTCCTCAGGCCGCCTTCCCGGTCACACCTGGACCATCAGCACACAGCTGTTCCACCTTTACCTGAGGTCACATGGCCTCGCTGGCGGTGGGATCAAACAGGGACAGGGCTGTAATTAGAACCTGACTGCCACCGTGGCCCCCCAGGCAGGCCGCTGGACTACTAGGGGGCTGACTGCTCATGTCTCTGCTCCAGCCTCCCGAGTTTGTGGTTGGGTATCCCAGCATGCTGTGCAATATTACTGCTGAGGATGAATTAGCCACAAGCTAAGAGGCTAGCGGTGCCTCTTTAACAGCTTTTCTCCAGCATGTTGTCATAAACCTGCTTTAAAGGACACACTGGTATACTATAAAGCTAATGAATACATAATGGCTTGACAGGAATGACAGCGAGGGAATGGACTGGCCTGCATGTAAAAGGCAAGGATGGAACATCTGACATATTTAAATGCCAGGATGGAATGTTTAATGACATTTAAGAATAGCATCTTTAGAGCACAGATGGAACTGTGACATCATCTTTCAAAGGCTATTAAAGACTTTAAAGGAAAACATCTTTAAAGGAAAGGTTGGAATGTTTTATAAGCTTAAAGAGATGACCTAATCTTTAAAGGATAGAATGGAATGTTTAGTAGGCTTTAAGAGATGACCCCATCTTTAAAGGATAGAATGGAATGTTTTAGAAGCCTGAAGAGATGACATCATCTTTAAAGGATAGAATGGAATATTTTGTAAGCTTTAAAAGATGACATCATCTTTAAAGGATAGGATGGAATGTTTTATAAGCTTTTAAGAGATGAAATCATTTTTTAAGGATAGGATGGAATGTTTTGTAAGCTTTAGGGGTGACCCCTTCTTTAAAGGAAAGAATGGAATGTTTTATAAACCTGAAGAGAATACATCTTTAAAGGATAGAATGGAATGTTTTGTAAGATTTAAGAGATGACATCATCCTTAAAGGATAGAATGGAATGTTTTGTTAGATTTAAGAGATGACCTAATCTTTAAAGGATAGAGTGGAATGTTTTTTAAGCTTTAAGAGAAGACCTAATCTTTAAAAGATAGGATGGAATGTTTTTTAAGCTTTAAGAGAAGACATCATCCTTAAATGATAGAATGGAATATTTTGTTAGATTTAAGAGATGACATCATCTTTAAAGGATAGGATGGAATCATTTGTTAGATTGAAGAGATGACCTAATCTTTAAAGGATAGAATGGAATGTTTTATAAGCTTTAAGAGATGACATCATCCTTAAAGGACAGAATGGAATGTTTTGTAAGCTTTGAGAGATTACAGTATCGTTAAAGGATAAAATGGAATGTTTTGTTAGATTCAAGAGATGACATCATCTTTAAAGGATAGAATGGAATGTTTTGTAAGCTAAGAGATGACATCATCTTTAAAGGATAGAATGGAATGTTTTATAAGCTAAGAGATGACATCATCTTTAAAGGATAGAATGGAATGTTTTGTAAGCTAAGAGATGACTTCATCTTTAAAGGATAGAATGGAATGTTTTGTAAGCCTTAAAGGATGTTTTCATCTAGGACAGAGGACAAAATGTTGGTGAAGCTGGGGATGTTGGGGACATGATTGTAGTTTACTAGCAGAGTACAGCAGAACAGGTCAGCTGACTGGGCGGTCTTTAATACATGTCAATATTTACATAACCAGTCCAGATGCAGACATCCCAGGCTGCCTCTGTATGCAGTCTGAGCTATCAGATACCAAAATATTTTCAGTCCATCTTGAGGTTTACCTTTTGGCCTCTAGATGAGCAGGATGGATGTAAATGTGAGGCACAGTAAGTTTATGATGAGGGCGTCAGGATTACCAGGCCGAGGGCTGGTGGGTTTCTGTGTCTCCCACTGCATGAATGAGTTCCTGTAATAATGCTTTTACTTTTATTTATCATGATCACGACCAGCAGAGGTGTTAATCCTTGGCCAAATGAAGACAAAGGTCACTAGTGGGCCGGCCTTGGCCCACAGGCCAGTGTTTGGAGATCGCTGGTGTGAGGTGTAAACGGGGTCAGACTCCTCCTTCTTAGATTTATGCTCACAGATTGTTAAAGGCGGGCTGAGCTGAAGATTACAGGCCTGAACCTTCACTTTCTGAGCCTGAGCTCTGGGCGTCTCTCTAAGTGCTGCTCTGAAGACCTCCACAGCTATGCTGCTGCCCACAGCTGCTCTATAATTACCTACAGCAGTAAAAAAGAGAGAATTTAACCAATATTGGGATGTTTTCCTTCACGTCTATGGAAGCTTTTAATTTCAGCTCCAGCCTTCATGTCATCTCAGGATCCGCCCCTGTCAGGATCACACCGCAGCTCGAGGCGGGATCTGTGGCACCTCGCCTTCTGACATCACAGCCGAGAACTCCAGATAGGGACAGGAAGTGATTTCTGCATAGAAAGGAGCTATCAAGACGCCAAAGTTTGTGGCTGTTAATGACTGGGACAACTGGTCGAACTGGAACAACCAAAAGCCACTCCTGAGCCCTGAAAGTAGAAAAAAGTTTTAAAAAATCTGACAAAGATCGAAAGTCTGAAGGTTGAAGTCAGTCAACACTCGCATACGTTTGGTTCAGTCCAGTTCGTCACAGTAAACCCTGAACTTCTCTGTTTCCACAGCTGATGTCCGGCATTGTGATGGGAAATCTCTCTCTTTTTAGAGGTCTGGAACATTTGGCTAAGCCAAGTAAAAATGCCAGTCTTTGGGCTCCAGAACATCTATTCATTTTAAATATGGACTAAATAAAAAAGGAGGAAAGGACACTGGCTCTCAAACAGGAGCCAGCTACTGTCATTTATATAAAAAAGCCGGCTCTAAGACCAGGCTTGAACATGAACCACACATCATTACTCAGAAACGGGTATACCAACAATCCCACTCACTTCTCCAAAAGTTGACAACTATGTTCTACTATTTGGCAAAAATGAAGGGAAAATAGCTGCCGATATCTCCAGCTTCACCAACATTCCATCCTCGCCTTTGATGATGTTGTTCTTTAAAGTTCATAAAACATTCCATCCTCGCCTTTGATGATGTTGTTCTTTAAAGTTCATAAAACATTACATCCTTGCCTTTGATGAAGTGGCTCTTTAATCCTTCTTTAGAAAAATTATGTTCCCACAAGTTTCTTTCACACCTTCAGATGATCAAGAAGTTCCTTTTTGTCTTTCAAAATAAAAGCAGACTTTTCATTCCAAACAGTGGACACAGTAGACCTGTCAGATAGGCTGGAATCTAAAATAATCTTCCTGAACAACGATGGCAAACTTCTCGTCTATGCTCACGTTCAGTTTGACCTCCAAGCAAACTGATTTAGCCAATCAGGATTAGAGGACGGCCAATTAATCTGAGCTTTGGCCTCGTTAGTCGCTGACTGACGGCTGTGCAGATCTATGGGGACACCTGAGGACAGTTGTCTCTAGGTGTTTAGGATTAGTTCTGAACGTATGTACATCAGTGATATGTGGATATTATTAGACATTCATGAAATGAGTCAGGAAATACCATTTAGCATTCCAGAGCTTTCTCAGCCTATTTTAAATGATGGCAGCCTTTGGATATGTGACAAATCTCTCATTACAAAGGTCAAAATGTTCTAAAAAAAACAACTTTGTCCATCCCTGTGGCTGCAGAGGTTCCACCAGCAATGGCTGTTGTATTCAGATCCATGTACTGTAATATAGAGTTAGTCCTTGTGTCAGTACTCAGGTGGTTTTGGTCTGAGTACACCTGTTGGAGCAGCGTTAGTGTTAGTAGGGTCGTCTGGCTGTTCAGAGGTGTGATGGTGTAGAGCTAAGTCGGGCTGACTCACTCTGACTTCAGCAGCATTCACACAGAAGTGAAGAAACAGGAAGTTCTTCTTCTTCTTTAGTTCTGTCAGATCATCGCAGCCCCCTGCGGTTTTCCTGTTCAGTTAGATGCAGAGCTGATAGTATGAGCGCCGGGCGCCCACACGCCATCAACTCGCTGCAACACGTTTGGTTAGATGACGTGTTTTCTTCAGAAACTTCCGTGTGCTGATGATGAAAGTGATCACTCTACTTCCTGCTACAGGCTTGAACTCTACAAAGAATTTAAAGGAAAAACACGTACAATTTTTAATGAGAGTGCTAATTTTTGTAAAAAGGACAGTGTTACAGAGTAGCAATGCATCATTTGTATTTTTGCTGATAGCCAATCAATATTTAGCCAATATCTGTACCAATCTATAAATGTAGACCAGACCTCAAACTGTTGAGCTGATATATGTTCATCACTACCATGCTGATAACACTGTGGACCCCTAATCTATCACTGATCAGGCTCCTTTCCTTAAATATATCCAACAGTTTTCAAAGCCACAGTAATCAGAGTTTTTGGAGGAAGCTTATTGATCGTTGCTATGGAAACTCTGGATGTTAGGTCAAAGACAGCGCCATACTGTGAGCTCTTACTGTGGTCCAATGAGAGTTCATCTTCTTCAGCGGTGGTGGAGAAGGGAGTCACTACCATGACGAATCATGAGGCTTTAATAGAGCTGTAATAGAGCTTTAATAAAGCTGTAATGGGGCTGTAATAAAGCTACAATAGAGCTGTAATAGAGCTGTAATAGACCTTTAATAAAGCTGTAATAGAACTTTGATAGAGCTGTAATAGACCTTTAATAAAGCTGTAATGGGGCTGTAATAAAGCTACAATAGAGCTGTAAGAGAGCTTTAAAAGAGCTTTCATAGAGCTGTAATAGAGCTATAATAGAGCTTTAATAGAGCTATAATAGAGCTTTAATAGAGCTATAATAGAGCTGTAATAGAGCTTTAATAGAGCTGTAATAGAGCTTTAATAGAGCTTTGATAGAGCTGTAATATAGCTTTAATAGAGCTTTAATAGAGCTTTTATAGAGCTGTAATAGAGCTATAATAGAGCTTTAATAGAGCTGTAATAGAGCTTTCATAGAGCTGTAATAGAGCTTTAATAGAGCTTTAACAGAGCTGTAATAGAGCTGTAATAGAGCTATAATAGAGCTGTAATAGCGCTTTAATAGAGCTTTAATGGGGCTGTAATGGGGCTGTAATAGAGCTGTAATAGAGCTTTGATAGAGCTTTAATAGAGCTTTAATAAAGCTGTAATAGGGCTGTAATAGAGCTACAATAGAGCTTTAATAGAGCTGTAAGAGAGCTTTAAAAGAGCTTTCATAGAGCTGTAATAGAGCTTTAATAGAGCTTTGACAGAGCTGTAATAGAGCTTTAATAAAGCTGTAAAGGGGCTGTAATAGAGCTACAATAGAGCTTTAATAGAGCTGTAATAGAGCTTTAAAAGAGCTTTCATAAAGCTGTAATAGAGCTTTCATAGAGCTATAATAGAGCTTTAAAAGAGCTTTAATAGAGCTTTGATAGAGCTGTAATAGATCTGTGATAAAGCTGTAATGGGGCTGTAATAGAGCTGTAATTGAGCCTAATAGAACTGTAATAGAGCTTTAATAGAGCTTTGATAGAGCTGTAAGAGAGCTGTAATTGAGCTTTAATAGAGCTTTGATAGAGTTGTAATAGAGCTTTAATAAAGCTTTGATAAAGTTGTAATAGAGCTTTAAAAGAGCTTTCATAGAGCTGTAAAAGAGCTTTAATAGAGCTGTAATAGAGCTTTTATAGAGCTGTAATAGAGCTTTTATAGAGCTGTAATAGAGCTTTAATAGAGCATTGATAGAGGCTGTAATAGAGCTGTAACAGAGCTATAAGAGAGCTTGAAAAGAGCTGTAATAGAGCTTTCATAGAGCTTAAGTAGAGCTTTGATAGAGCTGTAATAGAGCTTTTATAGAGCTTTGATAGGGGCTGTAAGAGAGCTTTAAAAGAGCTTGAAAAGAGCTTTTTATAGAGCTGTAATAGAGCTACAGTAGAGCTGTAATAGAGCTCTGATAGAGCTGTAATAGAGCTTTAATAGAGCTGTAATTGAGCTTTAATATAGCTTTAATAGAGCTTTAATAGAGCTGTAAATGAGCTCTGATAGAGCTGTAATAGAGCTTTAATAGAGCTGTAATTGAGCTTTAATAGAGCTTTGATAGAGCTTTGATAGGGGCTCTAATAGAGCTTTAAAAGAGCTTTAATAGAGCTTTTATAGAGCTGTAATAGAGCTACAGTAGAGCTGTAATACAGCTGTAATAGAGCTGTAATAGAGCTTTTATAGAGCTTTGATAGGGGCTGTAATAGAGCTGTAAGAGAGCTTTAAAAGAGCTCTGATAGAGCTGTAATAGAGCTTTAATAGAGCTGTAATTGAGCTTTAATAGAGCTGTAGTTGAGCTTTATAGAGCTTTAATAGAGCTGTAATTTAGCTCTGATAGAGCTGTAATAGAGCTTTAATAGAGCTGTAATTGAGCTTTAATAGAGCTTAATTGAGCTTTAATAAGCTGTAATAGAGCTACAATAGAGCTTTAATAGAGCTTTTATAGAGCTGTAATAAAGCTGTAATAGAGCTTTAACAGAGCTTTAATAGAGCATAAGTAGAGCTTTAATAGAGCGTTAATAGTTCTTTAAAAGAGCCACCATAGAGCTCTAATAGAGCTCTCTTAAGGCATTAGACCATCAGTAGAGCTCTAATAGAACCACCATATAGCCATTAGACCATCAGTAGAGCTCTAATAGAACCACCATATAGCCATTAGACCATCAGTAGAGCTCTAATAGAGCCCTATAGTCTGTGTCTCCCATCTCTCCCTGGGATCCTGACTGGATGAAGACATCTGGACAGAGGGAGCACCTGGAGGAAACAATAGTCTCTTTTCTGCTTCCTTCAGCCTGGAGTCGACCCTCAGAGGAGCGCGGCCACATTCCTCCTTTATGAGAGCTTTCAGCATCAGCCGTAATACGAGCTCACATCCTTCCCCATGCTGATCTACACTGTGATTATACTCTTCATTAGATCATCAGATCAGACCAGTCCTCTGTCAGGGCAACTGGATTTACAGCAGTATGTCGGCTCCACCACCAGGGGGCTCTCAGTCTAAACTATAAGAGGAAATGAAGTCCAGGGTAGCAGGGGATCATGGGAATGATTCATCACTACTCCACATTTAACACATGCTCTGATTGGACCACAGAAGAGATGAACAGCTGATGTCAGAATAATCCTGGTCTATCATAGACCGCAGACCCAGACAGGACTGAGGTACAGCAACAGAACAGCAGCTTCCTGTAGACGTTCATGCTTCATTAGTGATCCATTTTTATGATTCTAGTACGGAGCAGAATGAGGCAGAATAATAAAACCTGATCCAGCACAGCCCTACTGAATCTGACTATGAGTGGAACTGTTGAGTTATTGATTAGTAAATTCACCTTCTAGAGTGTTTCTATCTAACGGACGCCTCAAACTAAACTCAGGTGGGCTGAGCTGAGCGGTCTGACGCTGGCGGCCCAGACTCAATCAGCGGGGTCGTATTGTACGCCTGAGGAAAGTTTCAGGGGCGGTCTGCCTGAACTCTTCAGAACCAGAGATGGACTCAGACTACTATCTTACAGATTTGTCTACAAGTTAAAAATAGTCTAAAATGCTCTCTAAAATAAAATCTATCCGTTCCAGCTCGTCTCCGTAGACTCGCGGTCTGATCTCCTCTCATATCCGGCCGGCTGTCTCTCTCATATCCTGACATTTTTGCTCTTTGTTTGTTTCTTCATCAGAAGAATTCACAGTCGGACCTTCAGGATGTCTGCGACTCATCTGCAGGCTCTCCAACAATCTGAATTGACATGTTATTAATCTTCTGTGGAGTTAAACACGCTGGGATTTGTCCTACACAGACTGTCAGCTTGGGCTGGGCAGTTCATCCAGCTTGTAAGATTTATGTTTGTGTATTGATGACAGGATAGAATCACAAGTTAATGTCATTACGGTTCTATTATATCTCTATTCTGACCTCATCTAGCCAGTGGTGAGTGACCTTTGACCTCCAGAATCCAGTCAGTCCTGGCTGGATGTCATGGGCTCTGAGGTAGAGTGGTGTTTATGGTCACTGCCATGTTTGGATCATCTGGTCTGTGATGGTTCCAGGTCTGCTCTGATTGGCTGAGCCTCTCTGATCTGAACCATAAAATCAATCTTGATTGATCTGATCCCTGCTCAGAGCCTCTCTGCCTCCATCAGGAGCCGTTAATAATCGTATTCCCAGTCCACTCTTCAGCACCTCAACTTTGCCCAACCCCCCAATCCATGGGGGGCCACATCAGATCCTCAGGGCCGGCCTTAGAGAGCTGATAATGATGGAGTCATGTGACCCACCCCATCACTCCCAGCTCCTCTGTGGCGCTGTCGGAGGTGTGGTGAGAAATGAGTTTGGACAGCTCTGCCTTGTTTACAACCAGCCAATTAGCAGAGCAGAATGCCGTCTCCAATTAGATCAGCATGGCAAGCTCTGAGAACGCCTCTGCCTTTGTCTGCAGATTAAAACCAGCCGCAGAGCGCCAGGCTGCCCTCTCACTCACTCTGCATGAGGTACCAGCAACACCAACGCACGTTAACGTGCACAGGTGTGATAGCTGACTGCTGGCAGGGAGGTTTATCTTCCTTTTAAAGGCGTACACCGCTCTGATGAAGCTCGATTGTTCTGTTTATTTAAGACTGCCTTTTCTTCTGGAAATTCAAACATCTGATTAACCAACTTTGTAGAGCTGGTTATGAACAAAACATCATTAGAGACAGTAAGAGTATTACAGCAAAAACTTTACTTTCAAGGATAACACATTGAACCGGTGGAGTTTAACGCATCAGGGTTGGAAACTGATATTAAAGATATCAATAACTCTTCAAATGACATGTAAGGCATGGCAATATTAAGGTAGCTCATTTATTATATCATTCTTCTATCATTATCAAAACACAGATATACTATCAATCTTTTCCTGTAGTTGGCTCTCCTTCCTCGACTTTTGGAAAAGTGAAGTGGCAAGAAATGAGGAAAACTCTTGTTAGTTCCACCCATATTTTCAAAAGTTGCCAACAATGGAAAAGTATTCGGTAAAAATAGATGAAAAAAACCCTGACATTCAGAGCTTCACTGCAAACACTTTTTCTGCCTTCGAAGACGATGTCATCCTTTGAAGTCCATTAACATTCTAGCCTTTAATTGAAGATGATGTCATCCTTTGAAGTCTATTAACATTCTAGCCTTTATTTGAAGATGATGTCATCCTTTGAAGTCCATTAACATTCTAGCCTTTATTTGAAGACGATGTCATCCTTTGAAGTCTATTAACATTCTAGCCTTTATTTGAAGACGGTGTCATCCTTTGAAGTCTATTAACATTCTAGCCTTTAATTGAAGATGGTGTCATCCTTTGAAGTCTATTAACATTCTAGCCTTTATTTGAAGACGGTGTCATCCTTTGAAGTCTATTAACATTCTAGCCTTTAATTGAAGATGGTGTCATCCTTTGAAGTCTATTAACATTCTAGCCTTTAATTGAAGATGGTGTCATCCTTTGAAGTCTATTAACATTCTAGCCTTTATTTGAAGACGGTGTCATCCTTTGAAGTCTATTAACATTCTAGCCTTTAATTGAAGATGGTGTCATCCTTTGAAGTCTATTAACATTCTAGCCTTTATTTGAAGACGGTGTCATCCTTTGAAGTCTATTAACATTCTAGCCTTTATTTGAAGATGGTGTCATCCTTTGAAGTCTATTAACATTCTAGCCTTTATTTGAAGACGATTTCATCCTTTGAAGTCTATTAACATTCTAGCCTTTATTTGAAGATGATGTCATCCTTTGAAGTCTATTAACATTCAAGCCTTTATTTGAAGATGAAGTCATCCTTTGAAGTCTATTAACATTCTAGCCTTTATTTGAAGATGATGTCATCCTTTGAAGTCTATTAACATTCTAGCCTTTATTTGAAGATGATGTCATCCTTTGAAGTCTATTAACATTCTAGCCTTTATTTGAAGATGATGTCATCCTTTGAAGTCTATTAACATTCTAGCCTTTATTTGAAGATGATGTCATCCTTTGAAGTCTATTAACATTCTAGCCTTTATTTGAAGATGATGTCATCCTTTGAAGTCTATTAACATTCTAGCCTTTATTTGAAGATGAAGTCATCCTTTGAAGTCTATTAACATTCTAGCCTTTATTTGAAGATGAAGTCATCCTTTGAAGTCTATTAACATTCCATTTTCATTTGAAGATGATGTCATCCTTTGAAGTCTATTAACATTCTAGCCTTTATTTGAAGATGATGTCATCCTTTGAAGTCTATAAACATTCTAGCCTTTATTTGAAGATGATGTCATCCTTTGAAGTCTATTAACATTCTAGCCTTTATTTGAAGATGATGTCATCCTTTGAAGTCTATTAACATTCTAGCCTTTAATTGAAAATGGTGTCATCCTTTGATGTCTATTAACATTCAAGCCTTTATTTAAAGATGATGTCATCCATTAAAGCTCTTTATTAGCTTCAGAAAGATGATTTCATCCATTAAAGCTCTTTATTAGCTTCAGAAAGATGATTTCATCCATTAAAGCTCATGAAACATTGAATTTTTGCCTCTACATGCAGGCCAATCTAGGTTCCCAGTTGTCATTCCAGTCTAACCAGTACCCCTCCAGATTTACTGTGTAAATGTTATGCCAGCGTGTCCTTTAAAATCATTTGATGACACTAGCAGTACTCTGTTCTTGTTGGCTGGTATGTTGCTTGTTCTTTTGTGTTTTTATAGAATTTCATAAACATCCACGGTCTGCTCGTCCATCCTGAGAGTGTTTCCATGCAGAGATGTGAAATATCTGAGTACTGGCGTGGTGAATGGTGTTTATTTAAGGCTCTATTTGCACATTATTGGCATCATTACTCTCTGTTTGGATAAGTGTAATGATATGTAAACAGTGACTAAAATCACAGCATGCATGCTCTGCTCATGAACACACGGGTTAGGCTCCTTTCTTTACTTTAGATAAACTTTATCTAAAGTAAAGAAAGCCAAGGAACCATGTTTGCTTCAAGAAAGTCACTGACCTCAGATAATAGCCGTGGTGTCATTAACGGGACGGGAAAACCTACAGAGAGAGAGGAGCTCAGCATATAGGCCCCCCACAGTCTGAGCCTATAGCATTTTAACTAAGGGCTGGTCCAAGCCTGAGCCCGTCCTAACTTAGCTTTATCAAAGAGGAATGTTTAAAGCCTGAAGTAAGAGAGACCCTATGGGTAGATGATTCTAAAGGAGAGGGTCCTGATACCTGGACGATCTACCTCCCATACTACTTTTAGAAACTGCCTACACTAGGGAGGGTTATTATATTTTAATATAAAATAGAGTATGGCTTTTCTTAGATCAAATATCCATTTTTGTTGTAAGTTCAATGACTCTTCTAATCCTTGTGTGTTTGTCGGTGGTCTGATGGAGGCATAGATCAGTGGTTTTCAAACTTTTTTTGCCCAAGGCACACCTAAGGTTAAGCCAAAATCTCAAGGCACACCATATTTAAATCAATACAGACTTTTAAAAAATGTTACAGTCAAGGTGGCCTGTAAGGGGAGATTAAGGGGAGAGCTTTCTGGGGCCCAGCCAACTAGGGAATCATGGAGATGGCAAAAGTGGGGCTGAACAATTTGGGAAAATAATCTAATTGCGATTGTTTTACCAAATATTGCAATTGTGCTTTGATATGCAATTATTTCTGAAGTTCCTCATTTCATGTATTTTCAAACAAAAATAATCAATAATTCATTCAATGCTGTAGCAACACGATCGATAAAAACCAGGGCTGAACAATTTTGGAAAAATATCTAACTGAGATGATTTTGACTTATTTTGCTAATTGGATATGAATTGTTGTATTAAAGGGAATAATAATTTTTATATAATTCTCATATTTAAGAAGAAAAACATACAAAAATGAAGAAAATGTGATTTTTTTTGTACACTATTCTCAAAATATGCCACTAGAATGATTGCATTATATATAATGCATAATGTCTGTGTTGCAAAAAAAAAAAAAAAAAGTATTAACCTGGTATTTTGACACAAATTTCAGGTCAAAGAAATATTGCACATTCTGCGATCTAAAAATTGCAGCAGGCCATATTGCGATTTAATCTAATTTGCGACTAATTGCCTAGCCCTATACAAAAGTAGGCTAAAGGTGGCAAAATTAGGCATAAACTGGCAAAACAAATTCAGAAATGGGAGAAAATTGGTTAAAAGTGTCCAAACAATATGTTGAAATTGGCAGAAACTTGTTGAAAGTGTCAAAATAGTGGCAAAAATGGGTTACAAGTGCCCTAAAAGAATTAAGTGTTGTAAAAAGGGGTTAAAAATGAGTTAAAAGGGATAAAAATGGCAAAAATTGGCTAAAAGTTGGTAAAGTAGATCACAAGTGGCAGAAAAGTAGCAAAAAATGGTTAAAGTTGCTAAAAGGTGGTAAAAAGGGCTTAAAAGTGATGGGGAAAAAATGGCCAAACAATAGCAAAATTCAGCAAACCACATTTCACCACATGCCACATTTCACCCTAAAATGGGTGAAATGTGGCAAAAAGTTTATTAAAAAATGGCAAGAGTGGGTTACAAGTGGCCTAAAAGGATTAAATGTTGTAAAAAGGTGGTATAAATGAGTTGAAAGGGATAAAAAAAGGGCAAAATTGGGCAAAAAAGGTGGTCAAACACAAGCAAAAGTGGGCAAAGGTTGACAAAAAGTTGGCAAAATAGATCACAAGTGGCAGAAAAGTAGCAAAAAATGGTTAAAGTTGCTAAAAGGTGGTAAAAAGGGGTTAAAAGTGATGGGAAAAAGTGGCCAAATAATTGCAAAATTCAGCAAAAAGGTAGCTAAAATGGGTGGAATGTGGCAAAAAGTTTTAAAAAATGGCAAAAATGGGTCAAAAGTAGTAAAAGGAAGTGGCAAAATGGGTAGAGAAATTGGTTAACTTGGTTAAAAATAGCATGAATTAATCATTTCAACCCGATAATGGCTTGCCATGCTTTCCAGCTCTTAATGAGGTAACTGTTAGCCAGGATGCTAGCACCAATGCTACTGATCGGGTTAGGGTTAGGGTTAGGGTTAGGGTACATACACTGATATCATCCATAAATCCCAACGTGGGAGGTCCCATTCTCTGGGGTTTTTTAGGGGTCCAGATCTGTGGGCAGGCCTGGTTACAGGACTTTCCATGAAGTTGTAGTAATAACGGATTGTACGGCACACCTCGACTTGCCTTAAGACACACTAGTGCGCCTTGCGGCACCGTTTGAGAACCGCTGGCGTGGATCGTAGCTGCTGTGTCGCATGGATCTTGAGACGGTAGTGAATGGTTAATAATAGCGATAGAAAATGACGGATCAGCTGTTATCAGTGTTATCTTCTTTGTTCACAGTCTATGGAGTTTTTGATTGGCGCCCTTTTTAAATTCAAGGCTCTTTCTCTTCGCGGCCTCTAGCCCGGTCCATGTGAGGGCAGCGTGGTGACAGAGAATCACAGTAATCCAGTTTTCTGCCTCGCTCTGACAGGATGCGTCTGATTTCAGCGATGTTATGGCGGATTATTCCCGCTCTATCGTAACGTAGACGGGCCCCCGTCTTCGCCGTGCCGGACAGGCTTCTAGACGAAGGGGACGAGGTCGACGAGTGTGAAAAAATTGCACTAATGAGTGGTAAGCTTCAAAGGTGAGCACAGACAGGAGGTCATGAATGATGCAGCGTGCTAATGATGGCGACGCTGCAGGAGAGAGACATAAACATCCTGGCCAATTAACCGTCAGCTGATGAGTGCTGGTGTTACCCTGCAGGATACGGTCTGAGCTCTGATCCAGCATCACTCCACGCCGGGCCGACCTCAAACACGCTCACCTTTGTCCCACTAATACCGCTAATGCACGCCAACATGGCTGCAACAGCCGACCCTTCCCCTCCGCCCGCTACAGGAAGTGACCCGACTCTCGTCGTCTGAGGTTCCTGTTCTTATCCCTCCCATTTAAAGCAACCAGCAGCATCCTGTGATTTTTACCAGCTGACTTTGTCCCTCGCCCTCGTCTGTGTGAGCGGCGGCATAAACCAGAGCGACGGAGTTAAACTCTGAAAACAGACGAGGCGGATTCTGTCGCTGATGCTGGGTCGCGTCGTGTACCGTCAGACACTGCCTTTAAAGACCCGGCAGCATGACAGACCACAGTAGTCCACCTTCTACGGTCTGTGGTTAGGTTGTAGAAGGTGGCGTGTTTATTTAAGTTGTACCTTTTCAAAGTTTTTTCCCTTTTGTTGAATTTACTTGGAGCTTAAATTAGAGGCCTGCATTGGCAGGACAATGCAGATCTTGCAGAAGCAGCTGGTTTTACTGCCGTGATTAGGAGCGGTTAGTCAGGAAAGGTAAACGTGGGTTAAAGCGTGTTGTGACGGGTAAAAAGATGATTAACGCCGTGTGTAACCAGGAAAAGTCAAAGCAAAGATCATTTCTCATTTATGGGAGCGGACCAGGAGGATCAGAAAAAGGACTTTGTTTGGAAAGTGAATTTATCGTACGTCACTGCTGCATAGTTGAATTAAACTGTATAATCCGCGGTTCCCATCTATGCTCATGTCTTCACCTTGTGATTGACAAACATGCGGTCTGTGGCTCTGAGAGCAGCCGGCAAACACTCAGACGTGGACTCTGCTCCCAGCGTCGCTGCTCACGCCTCACGCTCCTTTGTTTGGAGCTCAAATCATCCAAATAGTGAACAAAGATTCTG
Source organism: Cheilinus undulatus (assembly GCF_018320785.1). Classification (NCBI taxonomy): domain Eukaryota; kingdom Metazoa; phylum Chordata; class Actinopteri; order Labriformes; family Labridae; genus Cheilinus; species Cheilinus undulatus. Next base: position 58,542,609 of record NC_054865.1, on the reverse strand, counting down.
TTATGAAAGCAGGAGGAATGCCAGGAAGTGATGAAAAGCTGCAGTAATGTGTTTGTTTTAGCCCGGCCGTGAAACGGCGTCATAGGCAACGCAGACGGAATCGTGGAGAGCAGAATATCTCTGATTCCATGTGATGAGCAGAATCGCTCAGCAGGCTGGGGCTGTCTTCATCATCAATCCTCATACTCATCCTCAATGTGACGTCTGTTAACGCCTGTTAGCGTTATAAAGAACAAGCGTGATACAGATCTGCAGCTTTTACCGTAATAATCCCACAAAGATGAGAAATAAATCAGCGGTTTCCTTCTCTAACCCTCCTAACTATTATATTTGCAGCCGTTTATTTTGTTTATAGGAAGATTAAAATCCCTCTCTCTCTCAAACGGTTTTAAAGATCACGTATTCTACCTCTTTAAGACATGACATCATGAGGGGAAAATCTGAGAACGGCTTGTTTCAGCACCTATTTCCTGAAGGGGGGGGGAGTTCCGATTCTTGATATATTAATATAATATATAAATATTTTTGTTGTTTGTATGTTTGCATAATATGTGACTGTTAATTTTCCACAAATGTAATGTGAATATGGAAAATGAAAGTTGTGCTCAGGGTTTGTTGAAGCCCGACTGCCAGTGGTTTCAAGTCAGCTTAAGCTCACGTCACATCAGGATGTAGTTGTAGTTTTTGTTTGCCATGAAACAGGAAGTTTTTTCCAGATTGATGTCAATTTTGGAAAATTCTTCAAAACCACGGAGTTCTTCTTGAGTTAACCCCTTAGAAAGGGTTCATCTGATCCAAATGTGAGTAATTCACAGTTCATAGAGAGCTGATGAAAACATTTTCTTCACATGAACAAAACTCTGAGGACAAGGCTGTGCTGGCTACCGTGTCTTAGACGTACAGGGTACGAACTTCCTGAGACTAGGGGTGAGTATTGGCAAGAACCTCACGATACGATAGTATCGCGATATATCAGGATATCATGATATTGTGATATATTGCGATATTCTACAGTTAACTAAATAAAATATAGAGATGATGTATATGTAAACCACACAATACGTTGGTGGTGTTCCCGCTATATTTCACGGCAGCAAGACAGAGCTTGCAAACGGCATTTCCTTTCTTTAACCTGCTGTTGTTGTTCCCCGTTTAAACTTTGAAGCCAAAACTCTTCCAAACATCTGCTTTGAATTGTGCAGGTGTTGTAATTTTGTCAGCCATGTTCGCTCCTTTCACCTATGCACTCTGACTGCTTCTACAGGAAATGCCACAGCGACATACAGCAGAGTAGCTCTTCAGCGCCATCTACCGCAGTGGAGGTGCAGAAGTCATATTTTACTAACAACTCGGCTTATTTTTTACAAAAAAATCGATATTAAGAGTTGAATTATCGATATTGTATCAGATGTCAAAGTATTGCGATATATTGCCGTATCGATAGTTTTCACAGCTCTACTAAAAACTAATTTTCAGTGGACGGGGATTTTAAGTTATCGTAAACAATGAAACTGACTGGGTGAACTGTGTTTCTGTATGTTATTTAAAATTTCCTAACATCACTGTTCTGATATTTTAATCCACTATGCAAACGTTAATGGCTCTCCCAGTGTTTTAAGACTCTGATAAACAACTTCTTGTTTCCTGGCGAACAGAAAAAGTACCTCGAAGGTTTTTAGGGGGTTTAAGCTGACTTGATCGCAATGGTAGTTGTAAAAATGCTACAGCAACACAAATTACAATGACCACAAACACTGAGTTTTCATGTTCATAGCTCATTTGTGGGAAATTATTACAATTTGTAAAAGACATTTGTATAAACTATTTCAGTAAAGTTTTGCCATGATCTTATTTAATAAATGCCAGTCTAATCTTAACAAACCTCAGAGCAGAGCGTCAAAAACACTTGAAAACTTCCAGAGATTTGGGTCACGAGTCATCGTTAAGGATCTGGTGGTGGGTCCTGATGCTGGACCAGTTGAGAACCACTAGTTTAGATGGTCAGGGTGTTTTATAGCCAACTGACTTTTATTTTGAAATGAGAATCAAGAATCAAACTGTTTACCAAATATCGGAAAGAAAAACGAGGGAACGGTTTGTTAGTTTAATCTTTTATGTTCTGATCATAAAAGGAAGATCAAAGAACAGGACACTGGTGATGTAACATTCTTTTTCCCGTTTGTGTGACCTGGGGCAGGTCTTGTGAAAAAGAAAAGAATGTTACATCACCAGTGTTGCATTCTTTGATCCAAATATAAAAGCAATAAGATGTAAAATTAACATTTTATTCTTTTTTTTTTTGTGAAACAATAAAGCAGAAATGGAAAATGAGAAAATAAACAGTTAGAAAGTTTGTTTAAACCACGCTGACCTTAGACCATATCCGTGATGTTGGCTGATATTCTGGTTCATGAAAGACCAGATACTGGGCAGCCAGGACTTCTGTATTTACTGCTGAGGAAATGATAAAGACGTCAGAGTTTTTGTTTATAGCTGATAACCAGATGCACACCGATGTATTTGAGCCTGTAGAGATAAACGTGTTGGACGTGTTCTGACTTCCTGGTTCTCCGTGTTCTCCACAGATGCAGCAGCTCTTCTACGAGAACTACGAGCCCAACAAGAAAGGTTACATCCGAGATCTCCACAACAGTAAGATCCACCGCGCCATCACGCTCCACCCCAACAAGAACCCGCCCTACCAGTACCGCCTGCACAGCTACATGCTCAGTCGTAAGATCGCAGACCTGCGCCACCGCACCATCCAGCTGCACAGGGAGATCGTCCAGATGGGGCGCTACGGAGCGGCCGAGCCCAGCCGAGAGGACCTCCAGCTGGGCGTGCCCCCATCCTTCATGCGCTTCCACCCCCGGCAGAGGGAGGAGGTGCTGGAGTGGGAGTTTCTGACGGGGAAGTACCTCTTCTCATCGTTTGATGGTCAGCCCCCTCGTCGCGGGATGGACTCCTCCCAGAGGCAGGCCCTGGATGACATCATCATGCAGGTGATGGAGATGATCAACGCCAATGCCAAGACCCGAGGCCGGGTCATCGACTTCAAAGAGATCCAGTACGGATACCGTAGAGTGAATCCGTTATACGGCGCCGAGTATGTTCTGGATCTGCTGCTGCTCTACAAGAAGCACAAAGGAAAGACCATGACGGTCCCCGTCAGGCGCCACGCCTACCTCCAGCAGACCTTCAGCAGGATCCAGTTCAGAGAGGAGCAGGAGATGGACGCCACGGCGCTGGCCAGCCACATCAACCAGGATTCCGACTCGCTCTCCTTCCTCTCCAACTCCCTGAAGATGCTGGTTCCCTTCAAGCTGGCCACGTCAGGCCAGGACCACGGCGAGCCGAAGGAGAAGAAGGTCAACATCCTGGTCCCCCTGTCTGGACGCTACGACATCTTCGTCCGCTTCATGACCAACTTTGAGCGCGTGTGCCTGATACCCAACCAGAACGTGAAGCTGCTGGTGCTGCTCTTCAGCACGGACAACAACACGGAGCGAGTCAAGCAGGTGGAGCTGATGAGGGACTACCACATGAAGTATCCGCGGGCAGAGATGGAGATCAAAACGGTGTCCGGGTCCTTCTCCAGGGCTCTGGCTCTGGAGGTGGGCTCGCTGCACTTCTCCAATGACTCGCTGCTCTTCTACTGCGACGTGGACCTGCTCTTCACCAGCGACTTCCTGAAGCGATGTCGCACCAACACGGCCCTGGGAGAGCAGACGTACTTCCCCATCATCTTCAGCCAGTACGACCCCAAGGTGGTGTACGCCGGGAAGGTCCCGAGCAACAACCACTACGTCTTTACCGCCAAGACGGGCCTGTGGAGGAACTACGGCTTCGGCATCGTCTGCGTCTACAAGGGCGACCTGCTGCGGGCCGGGGGCTTCGACACCTCCATCCAGGGCTGGGGTCTGGAGGACGTAGACCTTTTTAATAAATTTGTCCAATCAGGGATCAGGTTGTTCAGAAGCACAGACACGGGGATAGTGCACGTCCACCACCCGGTCATCTGTGACCCCAACCTGGAAGCCAAGCAATATAAGATGTGTCTGGGCTCCAAAGCCTCGTCGTACGGCTCCACCCAGCAGCTGGCCGAGCTGTGGCTGGAGAAGAACGACCACGGCTTCAGGAGACTGGCGAGCACCAACGGCTCGGTAAGGACAGCGTGAGCAGCCAGACCGTGGTGTTCTCACTACCTAATTTATTTTTTACTGAAATCAAAGACTTCACGTGGATATATTTTGAAAATATGTCCGTTTTTTTATGAGACATGACGTGATGAACACTTGATGAACTTACTGAGGGCTGTTGGGTCTTTATTGGTCCACAGACTGACCGTGGCGTTGGTGAGTCTGGTAACAGCAGCCCGTCTGTCAGCACAAAGGGGGAGGTTAACTGGGAAAACGCCGCTATTTTTACTGCTGGGCCACATTTTTACATTTTGGGTCGAAGTTTAATAAAAAGTTCAAAAGTAGAGTGGACTAAGAGATCCAGGCCAGTCCTCTCTGAGCGGTCCTGTTACCTGTATCTATGGACCAAGGCTTATTTAAACCCCATATTTATTAGCAAGTGGGCTTTTCTAATCAGAGCCCTCAGAGCAGTCAATGCTAAAAACCAATTCCTCTCTTCTTACAGAGTATTTACTCGGCATGATGTGATGTTTCTCATATAGAGGGCTTTAGTGGATTATAAGAAAACATAGAACGACACTTCTACACAACACCCTGCTTATATTTTTACTTTTGTATGGAGTCAATATTGTCGCAAAAATTAAGGGCACCTTTAACATTTTGAGATCATGTCTTCAGTCTCTCCATCCAAACCTCCTTTGTGCTCTAGACTTCCTCCTTGTTCTTAGTTCTTTCGTTGATGATCAAACTTCCTCCTCCACTCTTTTTCTCGGACTGGGCAATTAATCGCAGATTAAATCACAATATGGCCTGCTGCTATTTACAAATCGCACAGGTTGCGATATTTCTTTAACTTGAAATGTGTATAAGTACCAGTTGAAGACTTTTTTTGCAGCAGAAATTTGGTGCACACAAAGAAACCATTCGTGTTTTTGTAGGATAAACATTATTGCTTTACTAATGTATGTTTTTTCTTATTTTATATGAGATTTGCATAAAAATGATCATCCCTTTCAATTAAGTAATTGATATAAAATTTGCAATATAAGCCAAAATGATCCCAATTATATACCAGTATTTCTTTTAGATAGTTTTTCCCAGCTATATAAAATCTAATATTGTGTACATTATAATTTAGAATGATTTATTGAAAAATGTATAAGATAAGGAACCTAAAAAATAATTTTATATTTAATTTTAGATTAGATTAATTGTGCAGCTCTACTCTTGAGTTTTGCAACAATATTGACTCCATATTTTTGTAGTTGACATGGACAAGGAGATTTACAAACAGGAAGATTTTCTGATTTCTTTCACGATTTTTGGAAATTCAAACAGGCGCTTATTAATATTTTCTAAGTATTTCCACCTGTTTAGACTGCTGCACTAACAGCATACAGGGCTGTCACTAACAGTCATTAACCAAAGAAGAAGAAGGGCTTAATGTCCAGTGACAAAGGTGTGAACAAACTGACTTCTCTTCGCTTAAAAACAAATTTGGGGCCCTGGTGGGGCCAGCAGTGTTACACCTGCAGACATTATAACTGCCCATGAACGTAATAGAGCAAACACAATCCAATCAATTTAACACATTTACCACACATGTAAAAGCAGTTCTCTACTGCAAACGCATCAGCAAAAGTGTAAGAATTTTTTCACTCCTGGGGATTTATTTTTAAAATATAATAAGCGCATGAAAACTAAATGTTTGTGGTCATTGTTGTTTATTTATTGTCCCCTTTTTTGTGGTCAAGTCGGCTTAAGCTCAAGTCACATCAAAAAATGTAGTTATGTAGTTTTTGTTCGCCATGGAACAGGAAGTAGTTCTTTCAGAGTCTTAAAGGTCATATATTTTACCCTTTTAAGACAGGTTTATATCGGTCTCCGAGGTCCCCAAAACATTCCTGTGAAGTTTGTTGCTGTAAAAACACTCCAGTATTGATGTCTGCATGTCTAAAAACCCCTCTGTTTCAGCCCTGCTCAGAACCAGCTGTTTCTGTGCCTGTGGCTTTAAATGTTACCGAGCAGTCTGGCCACGCCCCTCTCAGAAAATGGATGTGGTTTAACGGATGTGGGGGGCGGGGCCAACTCCCCGCATGACATCATTCGGGGGAAATCTGAGAATGTCGTGGGGAGTGTGGACAGGACAGGGGCAGATATTTTTGCTAGAAAAGCCAGAAAAGTTGTTTTTGCATAATATGTCCCATTTAAAACACTGGTAGAGCCTTGAATCATTGCAGAGTAGATTAAAATGTGTCAAAATTAGGAATAATGAAAAGATCTGTTCACTCAGTTTTATCGTTTTACAGTAACTTAAAATCTCTGTCCACTGAAATTTAGTTTTTTTAGTCTCAAAGTTCGTACCCTCCTTGGCGTTTTGTCCGTTTGTAGGAATTGTTTTTTTTTTAGCTCTTTATGAACTGTAAATTACTCGCATTTGGATCAGAGCAGTTTTCTAAAGTTAGTATCGATCCTCTCCTTTTTTCATATGAATTTTTGTTAGATTCATGCCTCTACAACAGTTTTAAGACTCTGAAAAGACTACTTCCTGTTTCATGGCGAACAAAAATGTTGTCGTAACTGTGTTTTTTTTAATGTAGCTTGAGCTTAAGCGGACTTAAACCCACTGGCAGTTGTATAAAGGATACAACAAACAACAGTGACCACAGCTTACATTTTTCATGTTCACATTACATTTGTGGAGAGACAATGATTTTTACCTTCCTGTGATAAATCCCTGCAAATGTAAGTTAGTACGTTTGTGGCGTTGTTACAGTAACAGCTGCAGGTTTTTATGGTGTGTTTGTGTTTGCAGGTGTAACAAGCAGGAGGTACATGTTAAAATCCAACCTGCGGCGCCGTTCTTACATGCCGTTCCCTCGCTATCTCTCCATGTTTTCCTATGTTACCCATCGCCCCGCTGTCTCTGATTTAGGGCAAAAAGAGAAACCCAAAATAAAGTTGAAAGGACTGATATAAGTGAACATTAATGAACTAAAAGATGTCTTTATGAATCATTTCTTCTGCTGAAATGATGGTGAGAGCTAACTCTACTAGCCAGTTAATGACATTCTCCCTTATGTGTTAGCATTAGCTGAGAGCTCTGATGTCTCAGATCCACGTGTTGGTAATTCAGATGTTCTTGGAATAATTGTGGTTGATTTTGGAGGGTGTAAAAATCTGGCCCGAGACTAAAAAGGTGGCGTTTCCTGAATGTAGTACCTCAGTGGAGATCACCGTGATGGTCCTTAAACATCCATGTGTCTGTGTGCGGAGAGGAAGCGTCTCTCTGAGCTCCAAACGTTTCTACATCTTTGATTGTGACTGAAGACTGATGGGAATAATCAATGAACCTGATCACATCCAATCAGAACAATGTTGTCCTTCATTTTACTGATTCATCACTTTTTTTATCCTGTTACACTGTCTCCTTTATTCTCTTTATTTTTGTGAACCCAACTGCTGGATTTTATATTCTCCAATCATGGTTTTGCTGTCTAATTTATTGAATTTGCAGGCTCCATTTTTCTACTCGCTCTGTTAAATCTGTATATTTGAATGATTGTAATAACCTGATAGATTTTTTAATGTTCCTTTTTCTTAAACTCATCGTCACCAAAGAGTTTGCACAGTCTGCTTTAGGTCTCATGCTGCCTGTGCGTATGTACGACCCCGTTTAGACCTCACGCTAACGCTGAGCTGTGCTCATTCAGATACAAAGATGGCTGCACTTTACTTCATACCTCCTCACTGTGTGTTATTCCACAGGAACTCACCTGTCCGCCTCTCATACAGGTAACAGCCCATTCACAGTCGCTTAGCTCGTGGCTAGCTAGCCTAGCATGCCGTGTGCAGTGAAGCCTTTGCAATAAGAATGAATGGAGAGGAGTTAGCGATGAGCTAAGAGGCTAGCAGTGCCTTCTCCCCCTCATGAACATGCTTTTGAAGGAAACAGTGATGTTCTGTTTCATACAGCCTTTCCCTGACCTCGGTAACCTCGGTAACCACGGCCCTATCTGAACTTCTGTCACATGACCCCTACATGAGGCTCCAAGCGTTAGCCGCCATGTTTTAAAGATACAGTATGGACCATCTCTTCACTGAAATGCCTATACTCTTTAAAAAGTGACCATTCCTGTGCTATATAGTTTTTAATTGGCTTCTGTAGTATAGGGTTAGGGTTAGGGTTAAATTTCCCATAATGAGGGAGAAATGCGCTGAACCTACCAGATTCACGTTGAAAGCGGTTCCAAGGATATGCTGGCTAGCCTGGACCGACCAGTGTTAACCCTTATGCCCTCCTCAAATTAACTACCCTCTTTACACCTTCGAGGCGAAAATGTACACGTACAGAAAAACTGCCATTAAATCAGCATACATCAATATTTTTTTCTACTTTTTTTTTTTATAAATCTCTTTAACAACATCAGACCTGCTCTTATCTAACAAACATTGAATAATTTTCAAGATTTTAACCCTTTAAATGCTAGTTTGGTTATTTGAAATATTTCATTTTTTTCTGCAAAAACAAGAAAAAAAAAGAAAAAAAAAGTGGATTATTTTCCATATAATTAATAGTATAAAGATGGGGCTTTGGTGCTGATGAGAGTCTTGGATGGGGTCAAAGGTTAGCAACAAAATTGATTTGATTGCATTAATATGTTTTACGTAATGTCAGAAATACCCTCTGGACACCTTGGAGGCTAAAATGCCTCCATTGACTTCCATTAAAACCAGGTTTTTTAATCTCACTGTCACTGCAGTATAAAATCATGCATTCTTTAATGTCAGCATTTCAATGTGAAGAAGTCTAGTGAAATTTGACATTTTTACCGTATTCCAGCAGATTCAACCATTTACTCATTGTAGGACCATGCACCAAATTCTTCTATTTTTGCCCGTTATATTATGAAATATTATAAAAAATACAAGAGCAATGAAATCAATTTTGTTGCTAATCTTTGACCCATCCAAGGATCTCATCAGCACCAAAGCCCCATCTTTCCACTATTAATTTTATGGAAAAAAAAGACTTTTTGTGTTAAAAAATTATGTATATTTCAAATAATCAAACTGGCATTTATAGGGTTAAAATCTTGAAAATGATTAAATGTTTGGTAGTTTTGAGCAGGTCTGAAGTTGTTAAAGAGATTTCTGAAAAAAAGTAGAAAAAAATATTGATGTATGCTGATTTAATAGCAGTTTTTTGTATGTGTACATTTTCGCCTCGAAGGTGTCCAGAGGGTAGAAAATTCACTGAGAGAGTCTGAATGACATTTAAGAGTGAAACATGTTGGATTTTAAAAATTTAACTAGAAAGAAAAGTTCTGTAAAAATTCATGCCACAAGCTGTAAAACTGACAAAATGATCACAAATTTTTTAAAAAAAGTTGAGAAAAATGGCCAAAAATGCCCGAGGAGGGTGTAAGGGTTAATTTCATCAGCTAAAACTCTGTCTTAGAGTATTCCACTACCTGTTTTCCATGAGAGAGTCCAGACTAAGACCAGCTAAAACTAGATCTTTGATGTCTAAACCTCTGACTTAGAGTAAGATCAGATCAGAGCTGAGCGTTGAGGCCTGCAGTGTGAACGCAGCGTAAGTTTAGTTTTCTTAAAGAAGACTAAAATCAGACTAAAATGTCATTTAGTTTTTGTCAGACATCTAAAATCCCCAATAACTCTCCACGGTGAATATCGGCATATCTGATACCAGAGAGAATCCAGCATCGTGCATCCCTAGCTCTAGCCTAGCTTCCAGTATGAATGTGGAAGTGCCTTTTTTAGTGCATTTCTCTTCATTGTGAGAAATTAATGACTAAAAAACGAAACACTAGTGGTCTGTTCAGTAAATACGTCTTAAGAGGGGCCGGTCCTATTGAACAGTCCTCAGTTCAAAACAGGAAGTAGACATCTGGGCTGGTTGAGGTCTGTACTCGTCGCCCCCTGGTGGAGGATTTTTATATACTGTATGTTTACCTCCCACAGACTCTCAGTCTGAACGCTCACCTCCCAGAACCGTTTCTAGAACAGTGTTTGGTTGAGTCACAATGTCAGTCAAGCCGCCGCCGTCCATATATTTACGTCTCTCTCTGATTGATGATTGGAAACCAGTGTGTCACCAATCAGTCCAACACCAGTTGAACCATGACACTGGTTCTATACATCAGACTGAATCAGTGCTAAAGAGGTGGTGTGCTGTTTGCAGTCAGACTTGAAAATAACTGATCAGATATTTATTGATCATTTAGATACAATCCACATATAAACAGGAAGGACGTGGCAAAAAGGTTGGGACGCTGTCTTTGATACCCACCTTTGCACAGGTAGAGCCCAGAGTGAAACATGACTCATGGAATCTAAATTAGCCCTACGCTCTTAGCCTGGCCTCGTCTTTGCAGAGTAGCCAACGGCGAGGCTGGACGGACGGATATAATGGCGTGCCGTTGTCTCTAATCAGAATAAAGCAGATCAGCTGATGGGGTGGTGTTTAACATATACCAACGTTTATGATCCAATCAGGATGCAGACATCCAGACCACATCTGTCTGCAGTCGGAGCTCTCTCAGACTGCCGCCACTGAGCCTGTTAACCCTTCACTATCTGAATGACCGGACAGGTGTTAGTGTGAGGTGTAAACGGGGTCCTTGTCTGTCTGTATTATGGAGATGCTCAGTGTTGCAGAGCCCCGCCTCTGTTCATGATGGCGTGGCTGTGGGCAGAGCGCCATGAACGGCGTGGTGTTGAGGTAAAAAGTGTTGTGGCTGGTCCAGAGCGTGCAGAGCAGCGATGGCGAGTGTTCCAGGTACTGTTACTCCGTCAGCGTTATGAATGGCTGAACGTCGGACTGATGAACGACGGCGCCGTCCTCGCAGTGATGGCTTTTATTTCTTTGACTTTATTTTTGTCCTTTTAACTCTGTCCATCTGGGCCAGGTTTTTATTTAAAACGACATAATAAAATGTGGGGAAGAAGAAGAAACCAGGCGCTGAGTCTGTCTTTATTTGGTTTTCGGGGCGGGAATATTTCCTGATGAATACGTGGGTGTTTTATCAAACATGGGAAATGGTTAGAAAACGGTTGATATCCACTGTGATAACTGTGATAGTTAGCACAAGGTAAATATTTTAAATGTTAATCTTTTATTCAGGGTTTGTATGGATGGGTGCTTTAAAGCCTTGAGAAATAAACAGAGGGTCTTCATCATCACAATAAAATAATGAAATATGTCTGAGGAAAAAAAACAAAATATGCTGATAAACTGAAGGCTCTGTATGCCTGATCATGATTTCACAGCTCATCACTTTCATTGATAAATCTCTTCTGTTTTGTAAGGGTAAATAAATGTTTTATATTATAATATTCCTTTGCCTTATCATCATCTGTACGGAGATTTACTACATAATTCTGTCCCTCAGAGCATTTCTGTTTCTACATGATAAAACATTTTAACTGAATTTATCTGCATAAAGACAGAGTTTACCACAGCTCAAAGGTTCTGGAAAAGCTGGAAAATGCAGGTTGAAAGTGTTTTAAAAGTGCTTGAATGGAACCTTTGAAAATGTTTGCCAGCCCGTTTAAGGAGCAATTACATCATTAGTTAAAAATAAAACCATATAAAGGCGTGGAACAGGAAGAATCCCTTGCTTTTTACCAGTGCCTCCCAGTTTTCCAAGAGTTCATGGGTATGGCCTTTTATTTGGCAGAAAAGCAGGAAAAGGCCCCAACATCCCAAGCTTCACCAACATTCCATCCTCTGCCTGTGAAAAAGATGTCATCCTTAAAAGTTTATAAAACATTCCATCCTTGTCTTTGAAGATGATTTTATTGTTTAAAGTTTTTGAAACATTCCATCCTTGTCTTTGAAGATGATTTCATCGTTTAAAGTTTTTAAAACACTCCATCCTTGTCTTTGAAGATGATGTCATCCTTTAAAGTTTATAAAACATTCCATCCTTGTCTTTGAAGATGATGTCATCCTTTAAAGTTTATAAAACACTCCATCCTTGTCTTTGAAGATGATTTCATCGTTTAAAGTTTTTAAAACACTCCATCCTTGTCTTTGAAGATGATTTCATCGTTTAAAGTTTTTAAAACACTCCATCCTTGTCTTTGAAGATGATTTCATCGTTTAAAGTTTTTAAAACATTCCATCCTTGTCTTTGAAGATGATGTCATCTTTTAGAGTGTATATATTTTGAAATTGTCTTAATTATTTCTTCTTTAATCTTGAAACAGTATTTTAACTCAATAAATCAGTGAGATAAGACAGTATAATGATAATAATAATAATAATAATAATAATAATAATAATAATAATAATAACTTTATTTGTATAGCACCTTTAAAAACATGGGTTTACAAAGTGCTTTGACATCTGCAGAAGCAAGCACAAAAACAAAGCAAAGCATTATAACACGCTGGATTAAAACATTTCTCTGTGATACCCCCCCCCCCCCCACCTCATCTCTAGTCCTCAGTCCTGCATCGACACTTTACGAAAACCTTTTTATGAAAGGATCCCTCAGAACAACCCTGAACCTAACATCTGGCAGTGATGTCCCTGTCACTCCTCAGCAGGTTTAAATCTCGCTGCCACTGCCTCTGTGGCGTGTTGGTGTAACCCTGTCAGCGATGGAGACGGGAGCCCTGCAGGGACAATAAAGCAGCACGGAGATAAGTCAACACGCCGCTCTGTGTCTGCTGTGAGGCCGTAAAGCAAACGGAGCGTGAGGAGGTCATCTGTACGCTCCCAGCACTTCAAACCAGAGCTGTCCAAACTACGGCCCGGGGGCTGACTGCAGTCTGTGGTTAGATTTTATCGGCCTCCAGCAAACAATAAAACCAGAAATATCCACCATCCATTTTCTTCAACTTAAAAAAACAACATGGAAGTCTGAGAGCACTTCTGCATTCACGCTGACCCCAGAATGCCACAATTTCATATAAAAGATAAAAAGGATGAACGAGAGTTAAATCTTTATAAGATGTTTATACTAAAACAAATACACAGTAATTAAATAGTTATTATCAAACAAGCAGTTATCAAACACGTCAGTAAGATCTCTATAATGTATCTGTTACATTAGTATAATATCAAAAAGAATCTAAATTGGTATAATAAACACTTTTTCCTGTCTGTTACAGCCGTAGAACAGACGTGTCATCAGGGTAAACACAGTTGTTCTGGTGGCACTGATCATGTGTCAGGGTTTTAAACTTTGCAGCATGTGGCTCACATTACTGAAAAAAAGTTACACAACAGTCACGGTGCTGCACGGATTGGCACAGATGGGATTCAGAGCTCGCTCTTTGCCAGCGGGGTAAAAAAAGAACCTAATCCAGCGGTGGACCAAATATCCAAAAGCCAAGGAGGCATGGGTGTTTAAATAATAATGATGTGAATTATTGATATTTAATAACTCAAACACGACCTTCAGAGATGGCCGTGGAGAATCAGTGAACCTTCACCCTAACTCTGACCCTAACTCATTACATATAAATATGGTGATGTTTCTATTTTCATGTCAGACTTTTTACAAACGCTACTTTAAAGAAATTGATTTGTGGGCACTATTGAGTGTGTAGGAGGGCAACAAGTGGCCCAGTGGCCACCACTGGTGTAGAGGGAGTAGAGCCCTGTCAGCCTGGAAGCTGAAGATCCAGGTGGAGGCTAGCAATTAGCCATTCATAAACCTAGACACCTACCTAGACCTTACCTAGACACTCCTAAAAACATGGGAGAGTGGCCCTCATATGTTCACATTGGCCCTCATATGTTCTGAATGGCCCTCATATGTTCACATTGGCCCTCATGTGTTCTGATTGGCCCTCATGTGTTCTGATTGGCCCTCATATGTTCTGATTGGCCCTCATATGTTCTGATTGGCCCTCATATGTTCTGATTGATCCTCATATGTTCACATTGGCCCTCACATGTTCTGATTGGCCCTCATATGTTCTGATTGGCCCTAATATGTTCACATTGGCCCTCACATGTTCTGATTGGCCCTCATATGTTCACATTGGCCCTCACATGTTCTGATTGGCCCTCATATGTTCACATTGGCCCTCATATGTTCACGTGTCCTTGTATGTTCTGATTGGTCCTCATATGTTCTGATTGGCCCTCATATGTTCTGATTGGCCCTCATATGTTCACATTGGCCCTCATGTGTTCTGATTGGCCCTCATGTGTTCTGATTGGCCCTCATATGTTCTGATTGACCCTCATATGTTCACATTGGCCCTCATATGTTCTGAATGGTCCTCATATGTTCACATTGGCCCTCATGTGTTCTGATTGGCCCTCATGTGTTCTGATCGGCCCTCATATGTTCTGATTGATCCTCATATGTTCACATTGGCCCTCACATGTTCTGATTGGCCCTCATATGTTCTGATTGATCCTCATATGTTCACATTGGCCCTCATATGTTCTGATTGGCCCTCATATGTTCACATTGGCCCTCACATGTTCTGATTGGCCCTCATATGTTCACATTGGCCCTCATATGTTCACGTGTCCTTGTATGTTCTGATTGGTCCTCATATGTTCTGATTGGCCCTCATATGTTCACATTGGCCCTCATATGTTCTGATTGATCCTCATATGTTCACATTGGCCCTCATATGTTCACGTGTCCTTGTATGTTCTGATTGGTCCTCATATGTTCTGATTGGCCCTCATATGTTCACATTGGCCCTCATATGTTCTGATTGGCCCTCATATGTTCACATTGGCCCTCATGTGTTCTGATTGGTCCTCATGTGTTCTGATTGGCCCTCATATGTTCACATTGGCCCTCATATGTTCTGATTGGCCCTCATATGTTCACATTGGCCCTCACATGTTCACATTGGCCCTCACATGTTCACATTGGCCCTCATATGTTCACGTGTCCTTGTATGTTCTGATTGGTCCTCATATGTTCTGATTGGCCCTCATATGTTCACATTGGCCCTCACATGTTCACATTGGCCCTCACATGTTCACGTGTCCTTGTATGTTCTGATTGGCCCTCATATGTTCACATTGGCCCTCACATGTTCACGTGTCCTTGTATGTTCTGATTGGCCCTCACATGTTCACATTGGCCCTCATATGTTCACGTGTCCTTGTATGTTCTGATTGGCCCTCATATGTTCACATTGGCCCTCATATGTTCACATGTCCTTGTATGTTCTGATTGGTCCTCATATGTTCACATTGGCCCTCATATGTTCACATTGGCCCTCATATGTTCTGATTGGCCCTCATATGTTCACATTGGCCCTCACATGTTCTGATTGGCCCTCATGTGTTCACATTGGCCCTCATATGTTCACGTGTCCTTGTATGTTCTGATTGGCCCTCATATGTTCACATTGGCCCTCACATGTTCTGATTGGCCCTCATATGTTCACATTGGCCCTCATATGTTCACGTGTCCTTGTATGTTCTGATTGGTCCTCATATGTTCTGATTGGCCCTCATATGTTCACATTGGCCCTCATATGTTCTGATTGATCCTCATATGTTCACATTGGCCCTCATATGTTCACGTGTCCTTGTATGTTCTGATTGGTCCTCATATGTTCTGATTGGCCCTCATATGTTCACATTGGCCCTCATATGTTCTGATTGGCCCTCATATGTTCACATTGGCCCTCATATGTTCTGATTGGCCCTCATATGTTCACATTGGCCCTCATATGTTCTGAATGGCCCTCATATGTTCACATTGGCCCTCATGTGTTCTGATTGGCCCTCATGTGTTCTGATTGGCCCTCATATGTTCTGATTGGCCCTCATATGTTCTGATTGGCCCTCATATGTTCTGATTGATCCTCATATGTTCACATTGGCCCTCACATGTTCTGATTGGCCCTCATATGTTCTGATTGGCCCTCATATGTTCACATTGGCCCTCACATGTTCTGATTGGCCCTCATATGTTCACATTGGCCCTCACATGTTCTGATTGGCCCTCATATGTTCACATTGGCCCTCATATGTTCACGTGTCCTTGTATGTTCTGATTGGTCCTCATATGTTCTGATTGGCCCTCATATGTTCTGATTGGCCCTCATATGTTCACATTGGCCCTCATGTGTTCTGATTGGCCCTCATGTGTTCTGATTGGCCCTCATATGTTCTGATTGACCCTCATATGTTCACATTGGCCCTCATATGTTCTGAATGGTCCTCATATGTTCACATTGGCCCTCATGTGTTCTGATTGGCCCTCATGTGTTCTGATCGGCCCTCATATGTTCTGATTGATCCTCATATGTTCACATTGGCCCTCACATGTTCTGATTGGCCCTCATATGTTCTGATTGATCCTCATATGTTCACATTGGCCCTCATATGTTCTGATTGGCCCTCATATGTTCACATTGGCCCTCACATGTTCTGATTGGCCCTCATATGTTCACATTGGCCCTCATATGTTCACGTGTCCTTGTATGTTCTGATTGGTCCTCATATGTTCTGATTGGCCCTCATATGTTCACATTGGCCCTCATATGTTCTGATCGGCCCTCATATGTTCTGATTGGCCCTCATATGTTCACATTGGCCCTCACATGTTCTGATTGGCCCTCATGTGTTCACATTGGCCCTCATATGTTCACGTGTCCTTGTATGTTCTGATTGGCCCTCATATGTTCACATTGGCCCTCATATGTTCACGTGTCCTTGTATGTTCTGATTGGTCCTCATATGTTCTGATTGGCCCTCATATGTTCACATTGGCCCTCATATGTTCTGATTGATCCTCATATGTTCACATTGGCCCTCATATGTTCACGTGTCCTTGTATGTTCTGATTGGTCCTCATATGTTCTGATTGGCCCTCATATGTTCACATTGGCCCTCATATGTTCTGATTGGCCCTCATATGTTCACATTGGCCCTCATGTGTTCTGATTGGTCCTCATGTGTTCTGATTGGCCCTCATATGTTCACATTGGCCCTCATATGTTCTGATTGGCCCTCATATGTTCACATTGGCCCTCACATGTTCACATTGGCCCTCACATGTTCACATTGGCCCTCATATGTTCACGTGTCCTTGTATGTTCTGATTGGTCCTCATATGTTCTGATTGGCCCTCATATGTTCACATTGGCCCTCACATGTTCACATTGGCCCTCACATGTTCACGTGTCCTTGTATGTTCTGATTGGCCCTCATATGTTCACATTGGCCCTCACATGTTCACGTGTCCTTGTATGTTCTGATTGGCCCTCACATGTTCACATTGGCCCTCATATGTTCACGTGTCCTTGTATGTTCTGATTGGCCCTCATATGTTCACATTGGCCCTCATATGTTCACATGTCCTTGTATGTTCTGATTGGTCCTCATATGTTCACATTGGCCCTCATATGTTCACATTGGCCCTCATATGTTCTGATTGGCCCTCATATGTTCACATTGGCCCTCATATGTTCTGATTGGCCCTCATATGTTCACATTGGCCCTCATATGTTCACATTGGCCCTCACATGTTCTGATTGGCCCTCATATGTTCACATTGGCCCTCACATGTTCTGATTGGCCCTCATATGTTCACATTGGCCCTCATATGTTCACGTGTCCTTGTATGTTCTGATTGGTCCTCATATGTTCTGATTGGCCCTCATATGTTCACATTGGCCCTCATATGTTCTGATTGATCCTCATATGTTCACATTGGCCCTCATATGTTCACGTGTCCTTGTATGTTCTGATTGGTCCTCATATGTTCTGATTGGCCCTCATATGTTCACATTGGCCCTCATATGTTCTGATTGGCCCTCATATGTTCACATTGGCCCTCATATGTTCTGATTGGCCCTCATATGTTCACATTGGCCCTCATATGTTCACGTGTCCTTGTATGTTCTGATTGGTCCTCATATGTTCTGATTGGCCCTCATATGTTCACATTGGCCCTCATATGTTCTGATTGGCCCTCATATGTTCACATTGGCCCTCATGTGTTCTGATTGGTCCTCATATGTTCTGATTGGCCCTCATATGTTCACATTGGCCCTCACATGTTCACATTGGCCCTCACATGTTCACATTGGCCCTCATATGTTCACATTGGCCCTCATATGTTCACATTGACCCTCATATGTTCACGTGTCCTTGTATGTTCTGATTGGTCCTCATATGTTCTGATTGGCCCTCACATGTTCACATTGACCCTCACATGTTCACATTGACCCTCACATGTTCACATTGACCCTCATATGTTCTGATTGGCCCTCATATGTTCACATTGACCCTCATATGTTCACATTGGCCCTCACATGTTCACATTGGCCCTCATATGTTCACATTGACCCTTACATGTTCACATTGACCCTCATATATTCTGATTGGCCCTCACATGTTCACATTGGCCCTCATATGTTCACATTGGCCCTCACATGTTCACATTGGCCCTCATATGTTCACATTGACCCTTATATGTTCACATTGACCCTCATATGTTCACATTGACCCTCATATGTTCACATTGGCCCTCACATGTTCACATTGACCCTCATATGTTCACATTGACCCTTATATGTTCACATTGACCCTCATATGTTCACATTGGCCCTCACATGTTCACATTGGCCCTCACATGTTCACATTGGCCCTCACATGTTCACATTGGCCCTCACATGTTCACATTGACCCTCATATGTTCTGATTGGCCCTCATATGTTCACATTGACCCTCATATGTTCACATTGACCCTCACATGTTCACATTGACCCTCACATGTTCACATTGGCCCTCATATGTTCACATTGGCCCTCATATGTTCACATTGGCCCTCATATGTTCTGATTGGCCCTCATATGTTCTGATCTGTTCTCATATGTTCTGATCGGCCCTCATATGTTCACATATGCAGATAATCCATGTATCCATGGCCTTAATCTGGATCGATGTTTTCAGGGTACTGGAGAGGGGCCGTCCCATCTCTCCAACATGAGAGGACCAAATTGTGTTTGTGACGTTTTTCAGACTCAGATGAAAGTTTCCTCCCGTTGTTATCTTGGATGTGGGTCCAGGCGGCCGATGATGAAACATTGAGGAGTGTAAGTCATCAGAGTTGTGTAATCTGAAATCTCTGAATCAGTCAAACAATGGAGGCATTGTTCCCCTAAGGAGGAGGGGTTATTTCTTTATTAAACAAACAGCCCACAGCCCCCATAACCCAGAGCTCTTCATCACTGAAACAGGAACCTGGATGAGAGCTGCACGGTGGAGCAGTGTCAGCTCTGTGCCAGCTGGTGTGTTTCCTGGTCATGTCTGTGGATTCTCCTCAGGTACTCTCGCTTCCTCCCAGAGACCACAGATAGATTGATCAATCAATCAATCAATCAATCAATGTTTATTTACACGTGGCATGTTCTGTTTTCTCCAGGTAAATCAGGCTCCATTAAAACCAGGATAAGGGTGTGACCCAGTCTCCCTGTTACTTACACAAACCAGGACTCTCGAGTCGGTGAACTCAGCGGGAGCGTTTAAACGTGAAGATCTTCACACGCCACAGCTGACATGAATAACCGGTATGAAAACTAAAAATTCAGAGGTGACTTTAGACTCTCCTGTCTGTTAACATCTGACTGGTTTCTGGATAAAGTCTGGACTTTGTTATAACATCGTTGCTGCAGATGTCTGCAGGACTGTTCTTTTCTAAACTGAGAGAAACCAGAGCAGAAGATAAAATCAGAGTTTCACCTCAGAGCGGTTTTATTTCTGATCAGCTCTGCTTCTTTTTTAGCCGGAGGAGAGGCCGACTTCCATCTTTTCTACTGTTATCAATAGTTAGATTTGTTAGAAATTTGGTGATTTTTTTTCCCCCAAAAAACGTGATCACAATCCCCCCGCTCATTTAGGTAAAGGTGGTCCAGCTGAGATGTCAGCTCTGTGTTTGAGTGTTTGTGTGTAC
This sequence comes from Cheilinus undulatus, assembly GCF_018320785.1. Classification (NCBI taxonomy): domain Eukaryota; kingdom Metazoa; phylum Chordata; class Actinopteri; order Labriformes; family Labridae; genus Cheilinus; species Cheilinus undulatus. The sequence goes on along the minus strand of NC_054865.1, from coordinate 58,522,547 downwards.
GTGTGTGAAGGAATGAAAACTCTTTGTTTTGTAAATCTAGGGGCTCCCACCTTTTTTTTGTTATGGGTCAAATTTCATTTGGTTTTGATAGAATTAGTGGGTGGCGCTATAATCACCTGCCACCTTTTAGAAATCCAACATTCTTTTTCTTATCAGACTCAGTGCAGGTTTGATCGTTTCCCCATCAGCGGCCTTCATTAGAAATGTAACACCACATATATGCGTATATAACAGCAAAAAAGTATTAAAAAGTTGTCCTACTTTAACCCGCCCTAAGCTTTTAAACTCCAGTTTTTCTAGAACGAGGTAAAAAAAATCTGAAGTTAATCCAATCAAATCTGTAGTTCATCAGTATGTTAAACTTGTGAATCTGAAAAAAAAAAAAAACGCCAGAAAAAAAATAAGAGGGGAAGAAGAATTTCTTGCATTTTAACAGGTCCTGAGGTCCGTGCTCGGGTCCTGGTTAAGGTCCACTGGAGATTCTCTGAGATGGGGGAGTCCCGTGTTTGAGCTGGTCAGAGGAGGGACTGACTGGAGCAGGGGTGAGCCGTATGGCTGAGGTCAGAGGAGACTTTCGGGGTAAATGGCCTGCTCTGATTGGTTGTTGACAGATCCTCATTGGCTGGTCTGCCTATCAGATTTAAGACTAAATAACTCAGGGGGAGAACATCATGGAGGACTTGGTTCCTCCTTCTGTCTGCCTCTAAACTCTTCTGCCTCAGGCAACAACGAGCGTTTTGATTGGTCAGGTCAGAGATCAGCTGGTCGGCAGTGAAACTTTGTCTGTAGACTTTAATGTGGGGAGGAGCAGCAGCAGTGCTCTCTACTGCCCTCCTCTGGCCACCAGTGTTAGATCAACCACAGCTAGAAAGCTGTGTGATGGTTGGTCATAGGGATGGGCAGGGGCGGAGCTAAATGTAAACATCGGGGCTTAGCCCTCACTGTTTTTATTTCAAATGTCATCGATTTAATCCTGTAGCACCTAGAGGGAAAAAAACCTGTATGTCAGTTTGACCTCTAAATAAATATTTGAGCTGAGTCAGCAGGATCATCAGCTCAGCTCAGTTTATGGTTTAGAATCTGAAATCCCAAATCAAGAAACAAACGGATCCACAATTTCTGTTAAAAATAGAAAAACATGTAAACCCTGCCTCAGGGAGTCCAGGTTCAACTGAGACTCAAACACCAAAAATGATCTTTTTTTTTTCTTTATCAAAAAGAAATTTAAAAAAAAGGAAAACATCATTTTTCAGGATCAATACAGGAAGATCAAGAGAGGAACACTGGGACCTTTTTCTTTAAGAGGCCTGCACCATTTACACATATAAAGGAAAAAGAATGTTACATCACCATTATTCCATTCTTTGAGTTTAAATCAGAACACAAAAACAAGAAGATAAATAAAGAAGTTTTCTTTTTTTTTCCTGAAAAAAAAATAAAAAATAAAAAATATAACTTAAAAAATCAAAACAGAAAGTTCAAAGAGCAGAACATTGGGTCTGTAACATTCTTGTTACGTCAACATTATTCCAGTCTTTTGATCTTACTGGTTTTTTAAAATCAGAACAGAAAAGCATTTTAATTTTTTTATTTTTGGAAAATGTTAAACATTTTTAACCTTTTTATCATTTTTGGACTCGGATCATAAAGAAGAGAACAGTGGAGATGTAACATTCTTTTTCTCAGAACACCACAGAGAATGTTACAACCCCAGAGTTCTGTTCCGCAATTTTCCTTTTTTTGATCAGAACACAAAAATCTATCAATCAATTTTTTGAAAACAAAACAAAAAAACCTTCTTTTATCATTTTCAGTTCAATCCAGACGGGCTGCACGGCGGCGCAGGGGTTAGCGCTGCTGCCTCACAGCAAGAAGGTCCCTGGTTCAACTCCCGGTCAGGGCCTTTCTGTGCATGCTTGTGAGGTTAATCAGTGACTCTAAATTGCCCATAGGTGTGAGTGTGAGCGAGCCTGATTGTCTGTTTCCATAGCTACATTCACACTGCAGGCCTTGATGCTCAATTCTGATCTTTTCCAAGATCAGATTTTTTTCGTTTGCCTGTTCCCACTGCAGCCAACATCAGATACGTACCTGATTTAGAACCACATACGAAAGCGGCCTGCATCTGATTTGAAAAGGTCAGATTCAATGTGACTTACGCTGTTCACACTGTCAGGGAAAAAATCTGATACGAGTCACATGTGAGCAAAAACTCAGATTCAGGTCACTTTTAACTGCAGTGTGAACGCAGCCTGAAAGTAGCTCTGTGAATATTGTGTTGATATTTAGATCTGAGAGATGACCACACTCAGGCGTGTCATAAAAAGTTTATTCAGAGTCATAATGTACAAGCTTTATTTACACATCATTCATCATACAGTCTGCTAAATAAATAACCTTTGCATCTCCACATGGCTTTATCCACAACACTTTACTGGCAGCTTTAGGAGAAACTAGTCAACAAATCTGTGAAGATAAAATGATTTAAGAACAAAAAAAAAAAAAAAACCTGTGAGGAGATCTACGGAAGCCCTGAAGGGACATGGGTGGAAAAACAATTCTCATGTTCACTAATTTCTAGAAAGCCTCTGGCACACAGGAGGAACTCCTTTTCTGCCCATGACCCCCTGGGGGCGCCGTAGAGAACAGAATTCGAGTTTTTCATCAGCTTCATCAGTGTTCAGATTTCTCTGATCTTCTTCTTCCCTTTCTAATGGAGGGCCGCGATTAGAAGACCCCGAGTCCTCCTTTAATAAAACCAGTCTGATGATCTGACGGTTCTGAAGATCATCTGGCCAGACTGTCCAGTGGTGTGAGGAGTTTTTATGATTGGAGCTGCTCTGATTGAAGATATCTAACATGGTCAATATTTATGGTCAGAATTCCTGTTTTTGTGAATTTAAAAAAACAAAACAAAAACGGAGAACAGTTGGACTGTTAAATGAGATGTAAGGATAGCCAATCAGGACACAAGCTGAATGACGAAAGTGTGTGTTATCAGTGAGGCTCTGCAGCACCATTTAAGTTGGGACAGGGGTAAGAAAAAAAAAATGGGACAGGAATGGAATGCCTAAAACATTCCAAAGGTAGAAAGGTTAATTGGCTGTCTTAAACATTTCAGCAAGAGAATGTTCAGACAGATTCTGCACAAGTCACAACAGCATGGCTTCACCGTAAAAGAGGGCCAGGCCTAGACTGGCCTGTATGCAAGAGAACAGGATGGAATGTTTTTAAACTTAAAAGGATGACAACATCTTTACAAAGACTATTAAAGAGGATGATGTCATCAAAGCAGAGGACAGAATGTTGGTGAAGCTGGGGTTGTTGGGACCTTTTTCCTTCCATTTCTGATGAATATATTGCATTGGTTCTCAACTGGTCTACCCTTAGGATCCACCAGCCCTTTCAATGACAAACTGTGACCTATATTCAAAAAACAAAGAAAAATTGGTAACTTAATTAATAATGTTGCCATTTGGATATTGGATGAAAAAAAATCTATGCCTGAAAAAAAAAGAGACATGGCATAACTTGGATGTTTTACTGGTTCTTTTACTTTCCCTAGGATTACATGTTATATTCTGCCAGAATAAAGAGATCTTATGGTATTACCTAGTCATCATGGGAAAACTGGCCTGTTATTGCAAGAAAAGGAAAACTGTTTGATCACATTATGACATAAGACTGCTCTGTGACCCACTTTTGGGTCCCATCCCACCAGTTGAGAACCATTGCTTTAAAGGATCATCATCGAAACAGAGGATGGACTATTAACAACTTTAAAGGATGACATCATCTTTTATAGACTACTAAAGACTTCAAAGGATGACATCATCTTTTATAGACTATTAAAGACTTCAAAGGATGACATCATCTTTTATAAACTATTAAAGACTTCAAAGGATGACATCATCTTTTATAGACTACTAAAGACTTCAAAGGATGACATCATCTTTTATAGACTATTAAAGACTTCAAAGGATGACATCATCTTTTATAGACTATTAACAACTTCAAAGGATGACATCATCTTTTACAGACTATTAAAGACTTCCAAGGATGACATCATCATCAGGATGGAATGTTAATGAAGCTAGGGATGTTGGGGCCTTTTTCCCTCATTTTTGCCAAACAGTAGGCCGTAGTTGGCAACTTTTGTCAAAGTGGGAACTGCCAGTCACATGCACATTCCAAAAGTTGCCAACAAAGGACAGAAAACACGAGGGAATTGTGGGCATGTATGTGTTCTAATAATGATAGAGAGATGATTTTTTATATAACTCATCTGTTTTGGTTTGAAGAAGGATACCAGTTCTGCATATTAGGGTTGTGGCTGGTATGGCTACTAGCCAGCATTCATGCAAAGGTAAGGCTGCCTTATTTACAGAAGGCCACCGCTCTGCTGCCTCGGTGGGTCATGTTGCTCAGACACAGATGTTGGTTTGTTGCTTCCAGGCGTCTCTGGGAAAAGCAGCCGCCTGAATGCAGATTCACACGGCGAAGAACCAACAGGAAGGAAGACAAAGAGCGTGTGAACCAGACTGAGCCATCTGCCAATCACAGCTGTTCTCCAGCACCAACACTGCCGTTTAAAGATGGTCATTACCGCAGCCTGAAGAATGCGAGCGTTCGAGGAAATCGCCACTCAGTAATGAAGGCAAACAGGGACAAAGACGGAGCGGCAGCAGCTGGGCATGCACACTAATGCTCGCTCACATCTGCAGCAGCTGGATCCTGATCTTAACCGACCCACAACAGAGACAAAAACGAGAGGAACTATGACGACAAACATAGACAAATGATAACAGAGTTTTAAATCTGTCAGTGGAGGCGGCTCTTTACTCAGTCACAAATATTAAACATGTCTGATACTTATGGTTTGATCAGGATCAGTTGACTAATCCTACTACCACCACCACACCTGAGGGTTATTTGGACAAAATGACTATTCAACACATTCCACAAAATTAAGGGCCGGGGTAAGAAAAGACTGGGATGTTGTGGAACGCTATAAAAACACCTAAAACATTCCACAGGTATGAAGGTGATTGGCTGCCATATTTATTTCAATGAAGTAAATGAGAGAATATTGCTCCACACAACTGTCCCAGTCTTTTCTCACCCGTCCCAACTTAATTGGCGCTGCATAGCCTCACGGATTAAACACACCTTCGTCAGTCAGCTTGCATCCTGATTGGCTATCGTTCTATCCCATGTAACAGTCCAACTATCCACACGGGTCACAACAGCATGGCTTCAAAGTAAAAGAGGGCGGGGTCTAGACTGGCCGGCATGTTAAAGGAAAAGATGGAATGTTTTATAGGCTGTAAACGATGACATCATATTTCTAAAGACTTAAAAGGATGACATCATCATCAAAGCCGGGGAGCAGAATGTTGGTGAAGCTGGGGATGTTGGGCTCTTTTCCCCTGCCACTTTCCCAAAAGTTGCCAACAAAGGACAGTCATCATAAGTTAAAGATCGTTGGTATGTCATAGAGAGATGCTGAATATTTTTATAACTCATCTGTTTTGGCTTGAAGAAGGATATGAGTCATGCATAATTAGGGGCGTGGTTTTTCGGTTGATCTAACGCTAGGACTCAAAAGGCTTCAGTAACTGAACAGCTAATGTTGCTGCAATACCTGGTAGCACTTTATTTTAGTGGTCCTTAATTACTTAGTTAGTAAGAGTGTATTATGAAGTAATTCCTCCAGAATAAGGTGGTATTTACCTCGTAATAATACGTTTGCATTACTAAGTAATGATTTAGTAATATTTGGGAAGTATTTACCTCGTAATAGTTATTAATAATCCAGTAATTCCTTGTAATATTGTGGCAGTTTTCTGGTAATTAGGGGGTATTTTACTAAGTAATTTCTTAGAAATAGATGATCATTTTCCATAAAGGTTGCTTAAATACTCCCAGGTTATTTCTTTATTTTGGCACACTAAATGAAAGAGAGTCCTTCATGAATAATTTTCCTGAAAGTAGATTAAAGGGTCATGGGTCAACAAGGCCGCCCATCAGGGGGGATAGAGAGGAGAGCTTTCTGGGGCCCAGCCAAACTGGGGGCCCAACGAGGTCAGCAAATTCCTGGTGCATTATAAAGTTAAGCTGTGATATATTTATTTTGATTGTTTTTGACTGAATAATAACTACTCTTATCAAAGCAACATTTTTATTCATTTATGCTGTAGTATATAGAATACTTAAAAATGTTTTTCCGTTTTTAAAAGCAGAATCAAAATGGGTTAAAAGGACCAACAAAGGGGGGAAATGTGGTGAAATGGGATTTTAAAAGTAGGTAAAATGGGTTTAAAGTGGCAAAAATGGATTAACAGAGTTCACAAACAGGCAGTGAGTTGTAACGATGGATAAGAGTGGCAAAAAACAGCAGAAAAAGTGTTTGCAATAACAAAAATGGGTTAATAGTGGCAAAAATGGGCATAGCGAATAGTGAAATATGGCTAAAATGGGCAAAAATGGGTGAAAAGGGTAGAAAGATATATTTCAAAGGTTGCAAACAAGGGTTAAAAGTGGCAAAAAATATGTTTTAAGTGGCAAAAATAGGTAAGCAGATGCAACAATGGCTGGAATGTGGCAAAAGAATTGTAAAAAAGTGGGGAAAAGAGGTGATACTGGGAAAAATGTCTTAAAGTGGCAGGAAAGCAGTGAAATTAAATTAAAAGTTTCAAATATGTGTTTAGAGTGGCAAAAATGACTTAAAATCTGCACAGTGGAAAGTGGCAAAAACAGGCAGGAATAGTGGTTAAAATAAAAAACGTGTGTGGGGAAAAAAAGTGATGAAAAGCAGTTAAAATGTGGACAAAAACTGCAGAGTTGATAAAAAAAAAATGGCTAAATGAGTTTAACACACTTTCGGGTCCACAAGGATGTAACTGTTAGCCAGAGCGGGGGGGGTTAGGGTTAAATACCACCTCATTACCAGAGATTTACCACAATATAGAAGAAAATTCTAGATAATATATTATTATTATTTCATACACCATATTTCTGAGTAATTTACTGGTAAAATACCAACTAACTACGGGGTAATTACTGCCTTATTCCGGAGAAATTACCTGATAATTGCACTATTACTATAATATTATAAAGGTAGTTATGGCCCACTAAAACGGCGTGTTATCCCGTATCTTCTCCGGTCCATGGTTAAACATCTGGGTCGGTAAAAACAAACACAGAGAGGAAGTAAAGACTGTAGAGAAGAGAACAGTCCCATGAAATGTTTGATTCTGCTGATGGATCAGTGATGTTGGGATGTTTTACAGCCCTGGCCCGGCCCTGGCATGAGAGGTCAGGGTTGTCTTGAGTGAGCTCTGTGACGCGGCGTGACGACGGTTTGGTTTCCTGGATGTTACTGCGGTAGGAACAAACAGCTGTGCACAGCTGCAGGCCCTCCTCCTCCTCCTCCTCCTCCTCCTCCTCCTCCTCCTCCTCCTCCCGGTGTTACGTTGACCTTCTGTCAGCTCTGGGCCGCCCCCTCCCACCCCCGCCCCCTGAACACTACCAGTCTGTGGCCTCTCTCTCCTCACAGAGCGCCGATTCTGCAGCACAACAGTTACCTTCTTCTCCTCATGCTGCTCTCCAGGCGGCCCAGTTCCTCGTAGGACTGGAAGAAGACTTCCAGCTCGCCGCTGCCCCAGCCCCTCCAGACACTCAGGCACCACTCGCTGTTTTCCTTCTGGAAGCCACAGACGACCATGTCCTTAGCCACCAGCGCCGCCTCCTGCAGGACGCTGACAGAACCAGAGAGAGAGAGAGAGAGAGAGATGTGAGAAGACGCCATGAAGAGGAGGAGCTTTAGCTGGTGGCATCTCTGCGCTCTGTAATTAGCTCTACTTAGAAACCAGTGGGCCGTTCTAGGAAGCAGTCCGCTGAACAGCCAGGTTACTGTTGGTCCACGGGCTGCTGAATGACTGTGACTGTGAGTCTGTCCTCCTCTGCCCTCACGCCGTGCTCAGAACAGTAAAAATAACCATTTCATAGGGTCATCTCCTTTGTTAAACACAGACGTTACACAGGGTCAGATCTACATCAGGACGTGTATCAGCGACTTCTGGCCCCGTCCCAGGACATGCACAGCAGGAGCACAGGTTTATTAACAGGAGCAGGTCTGACCTCCACAGACAGCCAGGGTAGTGATTATGGTCTGGGGTTTTCTAGGGATGCCAGTAACCGAGGTTATCATAGTTAACATGAGCTACATGAGCAGAACTGAGACGTGCAGGAGATCATGTGTGGGGTGCTGCAGGGTTCGGTTCTTGGACCACTGTTGCTCATTTTTAACGGTGTATGATGACAACGATCTTTTCATCAGAAACGTAGACAATAAAGAATCATTTAAAGCTAGAACAAGTATTCACCCCCTTGAGTTTCTTTCTACCATTTCATGATCAGTATGATTTGGCTTTCTGACAAAAAATGAAATGAGGATCAGCTGAGGTCAGTGAAGGTGTCTCAGTGGTTGTAGTATAAAGACTCCTAAGTCTGGAAGGTGCACTCACTGGTTCTTCAGTATTCCTGGCAACCATTACACCATGACGACAAAAGAACACTCACAGAAAAGGATACTGAAAAGTCTGAAACATCTCCAAGTCTCTGAACATCCCCCAGAGTTCAGTTAAATCTATAATGAAGAAATGAAGGAATATGTCACATGTGTAAATCTGCCTAGATCAGACTGTCCTCACAAACTGAGTGGGCGTGCAAGAAGGAGACTAGAGAGAGAGGACACCAAGACACCTATGACTACTCTGAAGGAGCTCCAAGCTTCAGCAGCTGAGATGGAGAGACTCTGCAGACAGCTCTAACCCCTCACTGCCATGGCAGCTAACGCTGATATCTGAGGGCTCATCGCTGTCTTGCCCTTAAATAGCTGATGAACTGCTGTTTTAACCAGTTTGATTATAAAAGCAGCGACCTCTGCCTTTACGGATGTACTGTCCTTACAGCAGACACTGATTTATTGAGGCCATGACACAAAGCATTCTGGGAGGAAGGAGCGCGCTGAGTGACCCTGCAGCCATGTTTCACACACAACACCCCAGCATTATCTGAGCCCATTGTTGTTTCATCTCTGAGAGCGTGTCATTATCCTGTTTGGTGATGTACAGCTGCTGGGCCGCAGAAACAGCTGAGCACTCCTTAAAGGACTAGTTCAACATTTTTAACCTGGGCGGCTTGTTCATACGTTCAGAGCTGCAGAGGCTAAAGGTCAGTTTCATCCTGATGTTCTGGAAGTTTTCCATATTTAGAGTCATTAACCCTCGTCCTACTTCCACGTCGACCTTCAGCACAGAGGATGAACCCGTGCTGCACAGACATGATGGTTTTTGAAGAGTTCAGAGTTAAGGTCTCTGCTGACTGATGACTACCTCGTACCTGAGCGCAGGTCTGTTTACATCCCCCTCACCCCATGTTTGAGTACACATGAACCAAACCTGAGACTGTCTTTAAGCGGAGCAGGGCATGGTTCCATAGTCAGATCTGGGCCCCGGGTCCCTAATGAGTCCTGCTGTAGATCCATCTAAACCCAGCGTTGGTTTAATACCCAGCAGCTCTACCGCAGCGACTCCGAGTTTGATCTCTTATTAAAACACAGCTGCAGACGTGTAGACCCCTCCTCTGACCCCAGCCCTGACCTCACAGAGCCTCACCTGTTCTACAGGTGCTCTATTATGAGTCTTGATTAAGCGCCGGGCCGTGGGAGGCTCTTTTATTGGCTGCTGCTAACAGCCGGGCCTCTGTGCTGACACAGACGCTCTGTTAGAGCAGCTCTGGAGGAATAATGACAGAGTCAGTGGGACTGATGATGAAGGATGGACCTGAGACTGAGGCCATGGTCCTGGTCTACCCCCTGAGACTGAGGCCATGGTCCTGGTCTATCCCCTGAGACTGAGGCCATGGTCCTGGTCTATCACAGCAGCATCCCTGTTTAATATGAGAACCATTGTTTCCTCCTCACAGCTGGATGGGTGTAAAGATATAGACCCTCAGTCAGTCTGAAGCCATCTTTAGGTCTGTTCCCCTCCTTTATCTCTGTCTCTAACAGCCTCTGATTGGTTAAGATGTTTGACTGTGATTACCTTGGAATTACTGAAAGGTGAACATTCACCCATTACATCAGGGTTAAAGCTTTCCATCATCCAACCAATATCCATCATCCAACCAACATCCATCATCCATCCATCATCCATCCAACATCCATCATTCATCATCCATCCATCATCCAACCAACATCCATCATCCATCCATCCATTCATCATCCATTCATCCATCATCCATCCAACATCCATCATCCATCCAGCCATCATCCATCCATCATCCAACCAACATCCATCATCCATCCATCCATCCATTATCCATCCAACATCCATCATCCATCCAGCCATCATCCATCTATCATCCAACCAACATCCATCATCCATCCATCCATCATCCATCCATTCATCCAACCAACATCAATCATGCATCCATCCAGCCATCATCCATCATCATCCAACCAACCTTTATCATGCATCATCCAACCAACATCCATTATCTATCCATCCATCATCCAACATCCATCATCCATTCAACCAACATCCATCATCCACCCATCATCCAACCAACATACATCATCCATCCATCCATGCCATCATCCATCTATTCATCCATCCATCATCCAACATCTATCATCCATCCAGCCATCATCCAACTGTCCAGCCATCCATCATCCAACATCATCCATCCATCATCCATCCAACATCATACATCCAACATCCATCACCCATCCATCACCCATCCATCCATCATCCATCATCCATCCATCAAACATCCATGTTTATCCATCCATCATCCATCCAACATCCATCATCCATCCATCCATGACCCATCCAACAACCATCATCCATCCAACATTCATCATCCATCCATCCATCCATCCATCAAACATCCATGTTTATCCATCCATGGTCCATCCATGATCCATCCAACATCCATCATCCATCCATCCATGCATCCATCCATCCATCCATCATGCATCCCTCTGCCAAAAAAGTCAGACATTTAGAAAATGTTGATTTTTTTCCTGATTTAAAGAGTTTTTTAAAAATAAAATGACAGTAAAGACATTTTAAAGAGACGTCATAATGACGTGAGCTCACCCTAGAGATGTACATCCAGGTGGACTTAGGACGGCGATGACACGCCCCCTCAGGTGACTGGCGTGAGTCTGAATCTCAATGACCATCACGTCTCCTCCTCGCCTGGAAAAGCAGAGAACAGAGAGAGAGTGAGCCGCCCTGCAGCCTCGTGGGTAAAAATATCCCTCTAAATGAACAGTGGTAAACGGGACAGTTACAAATTATTATTAGGAGCCCAAACCCACCAGACAGCACAAACAACAAAAAACAACAGAAATCAGCAGGATTGCTGCATAAAATAAATTATGGGTGTATTTCAGCGTCTGTCTGATCATGTGACCAGAGATGTCTGTGTGCATTTTAACTGTGTAGAAGAAGGAACGAGGCTGTATTTGTACACTCAGTATTTGTGTATTTTGGATATTTAATGGAAATAAGTTCTGGTCAGTAACTTCAAATATTAGCTTTAAAATCAGAATGAAAAGAATCCTGATAGAATCCAGATCTGGCCATAAAAACATTCTAAATGACATATCTTATATCTCCATCCTTAGTGTGTAGATGTGTATGAGGGTGTGTAGATTGTGTAGTTTGTGTAGTGTCGTTGTGTACCTGGGGACCCACAGCGTTCCGTTCACTGACAGCACCGTCACCGCCTGCAGCGCCGGCTCGGTGCTGTTTTCATCTTCAGGGTTGGAGGATAGCTGCTGGCTATGATCCCTGCTGGTCTCCTCCGGGCCTGCAGGGGGCAGCGCGCCAGAGGCGACCGAGCCCGGCGTCTCTAGGGAGCACGTGGACGACGTGGAGCAGCAGTCTGTCAGCGAATCCTGGTGCTGGATGATCTGAGTGCCCGCCTCCTCACTGTAGATCAGAGTCACCTCTCCGTTCATCTGCTGCTCGCTCTCCTCGCTGTTCTCCAGCGCCGTTACCGTGGCAATGCTTGCAGGACGCTGCACGTTGAAGATGTCCCGCAGAGGATGAGAGTCTCCGCAGCTGAAACCGAGACAGCATCCAAAACGTCAGAGCAAACGTCAAATGCCAGAATAACTACCCAAATTTAACATGACCTAAACCAGAGAATGTGATACCTGAGCGAGGTCAGAGGTCAGAGAGAAGCTATTTCTAGACCCTACAGTCATCCTAAAGAACCCGTACTCTGATGGAGCTCTGCGTCTCCTGACCGTCTCACCTGTAGGTGGCGCACAGCTGGTAAGAGGCGGCGTGATACAGCAGCAGCATGTTGGCATGGCTGTCCAGCGCCCACACCCCCTCTTCCCCCATCAGGCTGAAGCTGGTCGTCATGGAGACGATGGAGGACATCGGACTGTAGGTCTCCAACCGTCGGACAGCCTGAAGACTCTGACAGTCCAGGACCAGGAGACCCGGACCGTTGGAGAACCACAACTAAGAACAGAGCACAGAGAAAACCCTTTTTTATCATCATCTGTCTGGTTCTGGTCCAGGTTTATCATCAGTCTGGGTCTGGTCCAGGTTTATCATCAGTCTGGGTCTGGTCCAGGTTTATCATCAGTCTGGGTCTGGTCCAGGTTTATCATCAGTCTGGGTCTGGTCCAGGTTTATCATCAATCTGGTTCTAGTCCAGATTTATCATCAGTCTGATTCTAGTCCAGATTTATCATCAGTCTGGTTCTAGTCCAGGTTTATCATCAGTCTGATTCTAGTCCAGGTTTATCATCAGTCTGGTTCTGATCCAGGTTTACTATCAGTCTGGTTCTAGTCCAGGTTTATCATCAGTCTGGTTCTAGTCCAGGTTTATCATCAGTCTGGTTCTGGTCCAGGTTTATCATCAGTCTGGTTCTAGTCCAGGTTTATCATCAGTCTGGTTCTGATCCAGGTTTACTATCAGTCTGGTTCTGGTCCAGGTTTTCCTGACTGAAAACAGTTCAGGTTCTGGTTCTGTACTGACAGAGTCTGGTTTGATTAAACTGAACTAACAGGTTCTGGTCCAGGTTTACCCCTAGTCCTCATCCGTTGAGCAGCGATGTGGTTTCTCTCCTGTGTTCATCCTTCCCTTAACTGATCTCTTTCTCAGCCAATCAGAAAGGAGATTGATAGACGACTCACCTGGGAGCCACCTCCCACCAGCGCCATGCTTCTGACCGGGTAGGGGCTCTGTCGTGGATCAGAGTCCTTCAGACCAAACACCGTCTTGTTGAGCGTGTGCGAGCACAGATACGTCTCCCCATCCACGGGCAGGTCGTCCACCAGACTGTAGACCGCCATCAGACCGTCGGACATCCCGGCGAACACTCGAGGCAGACTCTGATCATGAGACAGAGACGCAATTCAGACAAAGCAGTTCACACCCAGACACCCTCAGACCAGATCCACATCCTGGTGGTCACACGCCTCAGTGCCAGGGCAGTGAGAGGACGGTAGGCGGGGCTTGTTTCCGTGGTAGTGTTATTAGTAATCAGGGGTTCCTACACACTTGAAAAATTCAGACTCTTAAGACCTGAATGTAGAAACTTTAATCCCACCCACTGCACTGTAAGAATGAAGGAGTGAGACTTCTGAGCTGGACCAGGACTGAGTTTTCTGGTGAACTGTTTATGAAATGAAAGTTTTTGGTCATTAACGACCAAATTTGATGATTTCTGGCCCATTAATTCCTCTGTTCTATTAAAATAATAACTGAATGCAATAATACACTGAAACATGCAGGCTAACTTCACATCAGGGAGGCAGATATAGCAGAAGTTTACCTAAAACCTGTTGATATTTTTGTTAGTTAGACTTTTATCAAGAACAGAGCCAGAACATCCCACATCACAACTTGGCCACAAGACTTCCTGTTCCTTTTTTTTTTGGAAGAAAAACAAAACAAACTGAGCCAAAAAGGATGTATACAACACAAAAATAATAATAATGACAATAAATAAATAATCAGATCTAAGTCCTCAACGCTTGGGACCTTTACACAAAACGCACACCAAATAAAGATATATAAAAAAATAATAATAAATAAATGAGAAAATAAAGAAATACAGAAATAACAATAAATGAATAAAAAAAACAATAAATAATAAAGCAAATAAATAAATACATAAATAAAATAAATTAATGAAAAAAATAAGTGAATAAATAAATACATCAATAAAATAATGAATAAAAATAATAAATAAATAAATAAATAAATACATCAATAAAAATAAATGAATAAAAAAAATAAGAAAATAAATACGATACATTAATAAAAAATAAATATGTAAGTAAATAAATACATAAATAAAATAAATTAATAAAATATTAATATTAATAATAAATAGATAAGTAAATAAATAAATACGTGAATAAAAATAAAAGAACAAAAAATAATAATAAATGAATGAGTTAATAAATAAATATATCTAAATAATTAATGAATAAAATATAATAATAAATGAATAAGTAAATAAATAAATACATAAATAAAAATAAATGAATAATAATAATAATAAATAATAAATAAATAAATAAATAAGTAATAAATAAATACATAGAAAAAAATAATAGAATAAAAAATAATAATAAATGAATAAATAAAATAAATTCATAATTAAAAATAAATGAATAAAAATAAATACATAAGTAAATGAAATACATAAATAAAAATAGATAAATTAAAAAAATAATAATGATTATAAAAAAACAAAAATTAATAATAATAATACAATAACACAACACAGTTAGATTATATTAAATCATTTTTTTAAACAAATGTTTCAGTACCGGACATTTATGTACACTTGAGTAGTTTAACAAAAAACCAGAGGGGAGAGTGACATAAATTCAATGGTTTATGATGCGTTACAGTCAGATTCAGTGTGTAGATATACCTAATCCAGGGTGTCCAACAACTTACAAACTTCTCTTGTTAGGTGTTTGAGTTTCTCCATTATGGAAATATCATGGATCACATCAAACCAATTCTCCACTGAGGGTGCTTCTACTGACATCCATTTTCTCATGAGAGTGTTTTTACCTGCTAACATTAAAATATTAAAGAGATATTTATTTGAAAACCCTCAGTAGTCTCAGGTCTTAGGCCCGGGTACAGAGGGACAAAGTTAAAAGGAATCTGCACTTTAAATGCTTTTGTCCATAATACTTCTGATTTGATTTCAGTCGGACAGAAGCAAAGGGCAAAGCCAAAACACATGGTAATGATCTGCCTTTTGTCTCCAACATGAGGTATTTTTATTTAAGGAGTTGTTCTGTGCAGGTGTTTTAAAGAATCGGGCTAACTGTCCATGACAGAGCAGACGTGCTTCTCCATTGCTGCTTATTTAGTCTTTCCCATGTCTCCAGCTCAAGCTCAAACTTTCCTTCCTCCTCCTTTTTCTTTGGTATGTGATTTATCCTCTTCATGTAACTCATTTAGACCGTAGTTTAGCCCAGAGATGATTCTAAGCCCTGGGTCAGAGTCATAGGCCAACACCTTCACAATACCTGAGTCTCTTTTTTCTAAGTCATCTTTTCTGATCATTTTTTCAGTATAATGTCTGAGTTGTAAAAACTCATAAAAGTCTTGGTTAGTTAGACAAACCTGTTGATATTTTAAACATGCCACAGATAAACCCCGCCCCCATGTCCCCTGTCATTCACAGGTGTTGTGACTGCAGGAGTGGACCCTCTTAGCCAGGTAAACCCTCTGATGTTAATTTATGATGGAGAGCATCTGCAGGAACGCCACTGTGACTGGACAACATCTGAGCGTTAGCCACGCCCCCTCGGTGTGCACACACTGTTCCCTACTAACACCTGGATCACAATGCTGCCCCTCCCCCCACATCTGTACCTGTAGGAGGTCAGAGGTCAGCAGCCATAAACTTGTTTTCCCCTCCACAGTGTTGTCGTTTGCTGCTCCCCCCGTTTATCATCGCCATAAAGGCGTTTACTGACCATTAGAGCGGACGGCGAGCTGTTCGTGCTTACTGAAACAGAGCATCACACCTGTCCAGGTAACAGCCCCTGATCTCTGATAAACCAAAGCCCCAGAGAGAGGACCAGCAAACATGATCAGACATCAGGAGACGGTCTGGTCCTGGTCTGCTGGCTCTCGTTGGATGTTGGTCTAAGAGCTTAATCTGAAACCCTCTACAGGTGTGCTCCTGCCACAAACAGGTGAGGGGACTCACTAGAAGGCTTGTGGTGCAGCTGGACTAACGTGGACCTGAGATTAACCAGCAGGTTTATCTCCAACAGAGTCCACATGAGTCCTAAGAAGTAAAAACCCGACCCTGGCGGTCGAGTCTGTGGTGCTTTTACGTCTCACCTGGTCTCTAGCTGGGACGGGGAACAGACAGGTGATGACGGCGGGACAGGAGAAGCGTTTCTGAGGCTGGCTGAGAGGACACATGTCCTTCAGGCTGTAGATGAAGACGTCCTGCTCCTGTAGGGAGAAAAGGGAACGTCCGTCATTAGAAACATAACTTTACTCCATCCTCTGGACATTTAGACGAGGTTCCTGCCTTTATCTGGAGCTGCAGTGAAATACTCCAGCAGTATTAAATTCCCTGACTAAACAAGTTCATGGTCGACCTTTATTCAGCGAGAACGACTAAACTAAGACCAGTTATAAAAAGATCTCTGACAATAAAAACGTTTCATCAGAATATTTATGATAAATTAAAGTGTTGATAATGCTTCAATATGAATGTTTCACATTTATAATTACTTTATAATTAAATTAGTAGTGACTAAAAATAAAAACAACAATATCAGGATGTTTGATTGACTAAATTGTGTTAAAATGTTATCAAGTTTATTTTTACACTGCAGGATTTTAAATATCTGTGTGCTTCACTGAAGCCGTTCAGTTTAACAGGCTTAACAACCTGTTTTTATTTTACCTATTTCACAGTAAAACTGGGAGTTCTGCTGATATACGCAGGAGAAAAACTTAAAAGACACAGCAGACAGGAGCGCAGATGGTCGAGTGGTTTAAGGTGCTACCCATGTACGCGGGCGGCCAGGGTTCAAATCTGGCCTGTGGCCCTTTGCCCCATGTCTCTCCCCACTCTCTTAATTTTTGTTTCCAAGTCCATCCACTGTCCTTCCTCTATCAAATAAAGGCATGAAAAGGCCCAAAAATAAATCTTAAAAAAAAAAAAACTAATTTTTGTCAATTTCACACCCTTTCCAGGACTTTTTTCTGCCAAATTTCGTCACTTCTAAACCGTTCTTTCCGCCTTTTTTCCCCTGTTGACCTATTATTACCACTGTTAACCATTTTAACACCCATTTTACCCATTTTAACCACTTTTCATTATTACTTTATGCCAATTTTTGCCAGTTTAAACAGATTTAGCTATTTTTTAATCCACTTTTACCACTTTTTATGCCTGTTTTTGCCGTTTTAAGGCAAGGCAAGTTTATTTATCCAGCACATTTCAGCAACAAGGCAATTCACAGTGCTTCACACAGGACATTAAAATACAACGACAAAGGCAAAAGGAAATGCAAGAGAAAAATGTTAAAAGAAAAAACAATTCAATTCAAATTCAAAGTGATTAAAACCAGCAATAAAACCCACAAAAGATAAAAACACAGATATGAAAGTAAAAGTTACAGTGCAGATTTGTAGCTAAAATAGAAAATTTAAATACGATAGAGTGTTTTAGTCAAAGGCATCCGGTGTTGTGTGTTCTGCAGGTGTCGTGTTTACCTCGGTCGCCATCCACAGAGCGTTCCCCATCTTCATCTGACAGCTGATCCGACCGCCGGGACACGACATCCTCTTCACCTCCACCTGGCCTTTGTCCACGTTCACCACGCTGTAGTTCCTGTGTACAAACAGACATGATTGTAGAATATTCATCTTTCTGTTGGAGCCTCGGTTGACGTTACACACTCTTCCTTTAATTTCAGTCCTTAAATGAGTAAATGTCATGACATCCAGGCCCTTCTGATGAAATTCTCTGAGAACAGTAATCATTATTTTCTCTATATTAACCCCAATAATTATGGATTTATATTTGTAATAATGGAGCAGTCTCCTATTCTAATGCCTCTCTGCTGTTTTAAATGTTTGAATGTATTAAATGTTCTGTTCCCGCTCTGCTCTGTGCATGAAAACTGCTCCATAAATAACCCTGTCTGATCACAATCAGGGAAAGTTCTCCCAGAGTTTAAAGCCCCTGTGTTCCTGATGGCCCGTCTCCCCTGTCATTAGGTCCACAAAGAAGCTCGTCTGTCCTCGTTTTAGTAATGAGCTGATAATAAACGGACAGGAGAGAGGTCATCGTTTCAGGCCAGGTGAGAGCAGGTGACGGGGTCGTGAGAGTGAAGGAGGAAACGACAGGAACAGGTCTACGGCCGTCATTAAGGCCCGGCTGTAGGAGGGGATCAGGGCTGGTTTTATTAGAGCCACAGTCCTGCTCTAAGTCAGAGATTCCTCCTCCTCTTCCTCTCAGCACGATCCGTCAGAGTTGGTCTAGGCAAGGGAGGGACACATCCTTTCTAACATTTGAAGAAATAAAACGCCAGAGCACATTTAAGATAGTCTTATAGTGGAGTAGGTATGAGGAGCAGAGCCAGGAGAGGCTGGTTTAGATCTAATGAGACATTCCATCCTTTCCTATGAAGATGATGTCATTCTTTGAAGCCTACAAAACATTCCATCCTTTCCTGTAAAGATGATGTCATCCTTTAAAGCCTACAAAACATTCCATCCTTTCCTGTAAAGATGATGTCATCCTTTAAAGCCTACAAAACATTCCATCCTTTCCTGTAAAGATGATGTCATCCTTTAAAGCCTTACAAAACATTCCATCCTTTCCTGTAAAGATGATGTCATCCTTTAAAGCCTTACAAAACATTCCATCCTTTCCTGTAAAGATGATGTCATCCTTTAAAGCCTACAAAACATTCCATTCTTTCCTATAAAGATGATGCCATCCTTTAAAGCTAATAAGACATTCCATCCTTTCCTATAAAGATGATGCCATCCTTTAAAGCTAATAAGACATTCCATCCTTTCCTATAAAGATGACGCCATCCTTTAAAGCTAATAAGACATTCCATCCTTTCCTATAAAGATGATGCCATCCTTTAAAGCCTACAAAACATTCCATCCTTGCTGTGGTGATGACACATATATTTCCCTGACTTTTTGAAAAGCTGTTTCAGAGAAGTTGTTGCTAACAGTTTCAGCCAGTGATGCGTGACGCGGCGTGATCTCTGAAGCTCGCTGCAGCTGTGACAGGATGTGGGAGGAGAACTGTGAACAGCAGGTTTCTGGTGGCGTTGAACAAACCTTTCCTCCTTGTCTCCACTCCAGAACACGGCGCTGTATCCCTGCAGCTGAGACAGGAAGAGCCGAGCGTGGTTGTCACATGACATCACGAAGCGCAGGCACGGGAAACTGGGCTCCTGCATCCGCCTCAGACACTGCGCCGCCACCGGCCTCTGGACGCACACGGAGACAAAAACACTCTTACTCTGTCTGCCTCCATTACATCACAAGCTTCATACATCAATCCAAGGCCATTATGATAACAGTTCATTTTATCAAACATGATCTCTTATTAAAGAATTTATGATCGATTTATTTTACATCATGAACGGTCCTCAGGGGTCTGTGAGTATTCTGATTATAAATAAAGTTACCCCTGCCTCTCCTGTTCAGGACCAGAAACCACTGTTCTCTAACCTCACTTTACCAGGGGTCTTAAAGGAGAGGTGAATGCCTCTGACTCCAACCCAACCCTAGGAGTGACATGTGAAGACCCAAGCTTTTCCTCTCTAACCTCTCAGCCTAAACCTGACCCCCTAACTCTAATCTCTAGGCTTAACCCTGACCTCTCAGCCTAACCCTGACCCCCAAACTCTAACCTCTAGGCTTAACCCTGACCTCTCAGCCTAACCCTGACCCCCTAACTCTAACCTCTAGGCTTAACCCTGACCTCTCAGCCTAACCCTGACCCCCTAACTCTCACCTCTTGGCCTAACCCTGACCCCCTAACTCTAACCTCTAGGCTTAACCCTGACCTCTTGGCCTAACCCTGACCCCCTAACTCTAACCTCTTGGCCTAGCCCTGACCCCCTAACTCTCACCTCTTGGCCTAACCCTGACCCCCTAGCTCTAATCTCTAAGCTTAACCCTGACCTCTCAGCCTTACCCTGACCCCCTAACTCTAACCTCTTGGCCTAGCCCTGACCCCCTAGCTCTAATCTCTAAGCTTAACCCTGACCTCTCAGCCTTACCCTGACCCCCTAACTCTAACCTCTTGGCCTCGCCCTGACCCCCTAACTCTAACCTCTCGGCCTTACCCTGACCCCTAATCCTGACATCTCAGCCTAACCCTGACCCCTAACTCTAACCTCTCGGCCTAACCCTGACCCCTAACTCTAATCTCTCGGCCTAACCCTGACCCCCTAACTCTAACCTCTTGGCCTAGCCCTGACCCCCTAACTCTAATCTCTCGGCCTAACCCTGACCCCTAACTCTAATCTCTCAGCCTAACCCTGACCCCCTAACTCTAATCTCTTGGCCTAACCCTGACCCCCTTACTCTAATCTCTCAGCCTAACCCTGACCCCTAACTCTAACCTCTTGGCCTAGCCCTGACCCCCTAACTCTAATCTCTAGGCTTAACCCTGACCTCTCAGCCTAACCCTGACCCCCTAACTCTCACCTCTTGGCCTAACCCTGACCCCCTAACTCTAACCTCTAGGCTTAACCCTGACCTCTCGGCCTAACCCTGACCCCCTAACTCTAACCTCTTGGCCTAGCCCTGACCCCCTAACTCTCACCTCTTGGCCTAACCCTGACCCCCTAGCTCTAATCTCTAAACTTAACCCTGACCTCTCAGCCTTACCCTGACCCCCTAACTCTTACCTCTTGGCCTAGCCCTGAGCCCCGAACTCTAATCACTCAGCCTAACCCTGACCCCCTAACTCTAACCTCTAAGCTTAACCCTGACTTCTCAGCCTAACCCTGACCCCCTAACTCTTACCTCTTGGCCTAGCCCTGACCCCCTAACTCTCACCTCTTGGCCTAGCCCTGACCCCCTAACTCTAACCTCTAGGCTTAAACCTGACCCCCTAACTCTAATCTCTCGGCCTAGCCCTGACCCCCTAACTCTAATCTCTTGGCCTCGCCCTGACCCCCTAACTCTAACCTCTCTGCCTTACCCTGACCCCTAATCCTGACCTCTCAGCCTAACCCTGACCCCTAACTCTAACCTCTCGGCCTAACCCTGACCCCTAACCTTAATCTCTCGGCCTAACCCTGACCCCCTAACTCTAACCTCTTGGCCTAGCTCTGACCCCCTAACTCTAATCTCTCAGCCTAACCCTGACCCCTAACTCTAATCTCTCAGCCTAACCCTGACCCCCTAACTCTAATCTCTCGGCCTAACCCTGACCCCTAACTCTAATCTCTCAGCCTAACCCTGACCCCCTAACTCTAATCTCTCGGCCTAACCCTGACCCCCTAACTCTAATCTCTCAGCCTAACCCTGACCCCTAACTCTAATCTCTCAGCCTAACCCTGACCCCCTAACTCTAATCTCTCGGCCTAACCCTGACCCCCTAACTCTAATCTGTCAGCCTAACCCTGACCCCTAACTCTAATCTCTCAGCCTAACCCTGACCCCCTAACTCTAACCTCTTGGCCTAGCCCTGACCCCCTAACTCTAACCTCTTGGCCTAACCCTGACCCTACCTCAGAGTCTATACAGCAGTGGTTCCAAACACAGTCTAGGTGAGGTGTGTAAAATTGTAAAACCATGCATTTTAACGTTGACTATTATTTAAATAGAGACTAACATGGTAAAGAGGATAATGATTGGTCACTACGGCGCTCTTTGGGAGTGTCTTCTTCATCTAAGGTGTGCCGTGGAAACAAAGTTTGTGGACCCTAAAGTGTTGTAATATGTGCATTTGATTGGCTTAAATCAGGCAGGTAAACGTGGCGAGGCGTACCTTCTCAGGTTTAGTGTCCCAGCATTCGGTCAGCAGAGTCTGGAGGCAGGTGAACTGGACCTCCTCCGGACTGCCCAGCACCGGTCTGATCCCTTTGGTGAGTTTCTTGGAGATCTGCAGCTGGTGGTGTCCCAGAGCCGGCCTCTGACCCGACAGCAGCTCATACAGAACCATGCCGTAGGAGAACATGTCCACCTGTACAGAGAAAAAGAAGGAACATCTTCAGTCCAGTTCAGACCAAACTTAAGGAACCAGACCAGGTGATACTCCCATGATGCTCTGTGAAGTTCTAAAGCCTGTCAGTTCATCCTGCTGCTTAGATTAGTGGCTGTTAACCAATGGGAAGGAGGGACTGAAACAGGCCTGTATTCAGCTGTGAGTCTGTTTTCTCTGTACGTAGAATCTTTATACTAAAATCTAAATCTCTGATTTCTACAGGCAGATGGAGCAAAGGCTCACCAACAGAGACAAACCAAGGCTGAGGAACCAGACCCACAGTCTGCTCCCAGATAAGACTCAAACGTTTCACATCTCAGGGCCGTGAGTGTGCCAACCAGAGGAGACGGCGTCCTAAAGGGCGAGGGTCGTCTCCAGTGGTTAACATCTCTGTCCGCAAGGTTAGAACTCTGAAGTCCATCAGCTGATTAAGATAACAGTAACAGTAACGCTGCTGGGATTGGCCCTGACATCTCTGGGGAGTTATGTGAGAGGAGGAGGCGCCAAGGACAGCGGGGAGGCCCGGGGCTGGGCGTTCATGCTGGTGAGATAAAGACGTGTTCAGGCGTCATGAGCAGGAGCGGCCGTAACGCTCTTTTACCTTGGCGTCATACACGATGCCCGGTCTGACCTCAGGAGCTTGATAACCCGGCGTGCCCTCGACCCCCAGCGCCCCCTCGTGGAAGGACTGTCGAGAGATGCCGTAGTCTGACAGTTTGACGTTGACTGGATCCTGCAGCTGGAAGACAAGGAGAGAAGTCAGATCACAGAGGACGGGTTTTTGATTTTACAGGTTTCAAAATGAGAACATTTAAATTCTCTCATGGATTCACAGGATGGTTAAACGTCAGACAAGAGTCAGGGAACCAGAACTACAAATAGAACTCTTCCTTTAACACACAAAGAGCTCCTCCTATCATACGGCTGATCTGCAGTCACATGATCCTGATGACTCATCAATGTCAGATATGAGACAGGGAGAAGGACTGAGACCTGAGTCTAGAGGAGACTAGGACTGAGACCAGAGTCTAGAGGAGACTAGGACTGAGACCAGCGTCTAGAGGAGACTAGGACTGAGACCAGAGTCTAGAGGAGACTAGGACTGAGACCAGAGTCTAGAATAGACTAGGACTGAGACCTGAGTCTAGAGGAGACTAGGACTGAGACCAGAGTCTAGAGGAGACTAGGACTGAGACCAGAGTCTAGAGGAGACTAGGACTGAGACAAGAGTCTAGAGGAGACTAGGACTGAGACCAGAGTCTAGAGGAGACTAGGACTGAGACCAGAGTCTAGAATAGACTAGGACTGAGACCAGAGTCTAGAGGAGACTAAGACTGAGACCAGAGTCTACAGGAGTCTAGGACTGAGACCAGAGTCTACAGGAGTCTAGGACTGAGCTGAGGGGCTAGCTGAGCCTCTTTATCCGCTTTTCTCCCTTGTTTGGTCTTAAATATTTTAATGGGAGTCTGATGTACTGCAAAGAGGATAAATCTAGTGGGGTACTGGTTAGACTGGAACGACAACTGGGGCCTAGACTGGCCTGTATGCAAGGCAAGGATGGAATGTTTGTGAAGCTGTGGATGTCGTGGGCTCGTTCCCTCCGTTTCCCTCCAAGTGTGTCGGAGGTCTGAGAAAAAACTCTGGAGGTGTCACAGGGAGCCGGTCTGAAATGTTCATGTGTGAAGGAATGCTGACGGTGCTTCTCGTACCTCCACAGACCACACCAGGATGTTGTCAGACTTGAGGTCACAGAAGATGATCCTCTTCCTGTGAAGGTACGCCAGCCCTGCTGCGATCTGATAGGCTACTCTGAAGGTGAGCATGTGACCCAGAGGCATGTACCTGGAGCCTGCAGAGACCAAAACATTGTGATGTTTCAGAGACGTGTCAGCTCAGAATAAGACCATCTGCTCTACTGACTGATCCTTCTAGTCAGTCTACACGTTATCAGCTCCACTATGGCTCATTTTCATCCCTGATCCCTACTAAGACGTTACTGAATCACAACTTTCACCAGGTCCCAGAGTTTTCTGATTTAACCACCTGTCTGTTTGAGGGCGGCTTCATTTTCTGACTCTTACTGCCGCTCCGTGTTTGTTGACCCCAGAAAGCATCCTATCTCTGAGCTGGCTCTAGCTCAGAGTGAACTCCATGAGGACTGCCCTACCTCTGTTCTTCTGTTTCTCCTCCAGCACGGTGTTAAGGCTGCCCAGAGGAGCCAGCTGCAGGGCGAAGCACAGCGGGTGGATGCTGATGCCCACCAGAGACACGATGCACGGGTGCTGCAGAGAGTGCAACATGCTCGACTCCTGACGAAACTCGGAGAAGCTCCGGCAGGCGTCGGTCGACTGGAGGTGTCTGATCATGGTGTCTGAGGAGAGGAGAGAGAGAGGGAGAACCTGGAGTGACATGGTGGCCATCTTTAAAGACAAGGATGGCGAGGAAACCTTTAAGGCACTGATCATCAACTGGTGGCCCGGGGGCCATATCAGGCCCCTCAAAGCTTCCTGTCCGGCCCCCGAAAGATCATTAAATTCAGAAAAGACGGAAAAGAAGATTTTAAGAGTATCCTTTTGCTTTAAATGTCTGCAGCTGTTAATTCCATCCCACAAACAATTAACATTGAAATAGTTTTTGAATGACTGAACATTTGATCTGATTTTACAGAAATTTACTGTCAAAATTAGTCGATATTGAAAAAATAGTTAAAGTTGACAGAAGTGCTGCAAAAATTGGAAGAAAAAGTTGTGAAAAGAGGATAAATTGTGTCAAAAATGGCAAAGGAGGAAAAAAAAACGGCAAAAGGTATCAAAAATTGGTTACAAATGACAAAGAAAAAGTGCAAGAAACTAAAGAAAAGGGGTTAAAAAGCAGCAAAAATTGATAATAGAGTGGAATAAAGGGGATAAAACATGCAGAAAGAGTGGTTTAAAGGGGGTTAAAATCTTTCAAAAATTGGGTTAATGAGCCAGAAAGTATCAACAAAGGGTTAAAAGTGTGAAAAAATGGTTTTAAAGTTGCAAACATTGTTAAAAAATGAAATAAAAGGAGTTAAAAAGTGGCAAAAATAGAAAAGAGTGGCAAAAATTGATAAAAGAGTGGCACAAAGGGAATAAAACATGCAGAAAAAGTGGTTTAAAGGGGGTTAAAATCTTTCAAAAATTGGGTTAATAGGGCAAAAAGTAGGGGTGCACCGATCGATCAGCCAAAACTGGAATCGGTGCTGACTTCCTTAATTTTGGGGGATCGGTGATCGGCCGGTACTTAGATAAGATCGGTGGATAAGATCGGTTTCATACGTACCTCTACCTACTACAATGCGAAAAAAGAAAGACTAAAGGAACTGATATAATTTAGTAGTTTGGACAGCAATGCTCTAAACTTTTCATTTATATTTGAGAGAACTACCTTGTGCAGTTAAAACAACACGTTTGTATTGTTTCACGGGTATTGTTCAATGTTTTTCAATAAGATACGATTGGAACATTGAAGGTGTATGCTGTCAGTTATAAAAAAATTGGTATCGGCCAAAATTGGAATCGGGAGGTCAGGCTTTTTAAAGATCGGTGATCAGCCAGAAAATTGCAATCGGTGCACCCCTAGCAAAAAGTATCAACAAAGGGTTAAAAGTGGGAAGAAATGGTTTTAAAGTTGCAAAAATTGTTGAAAAAAATGTAATAAAAGGGGTTAAAAAGTGGCAAAAATAGAAGAAAAGAGTGGCACAAAGGGGATGAAACATGTAGGAAACGTGGTTTAAAAGGGGTTAAAATTATGCAAAAGTTGGGCTAAAGAGGGGTTAAAAGTGTCAAAATGGGTTAATATTGGTGCTAAATGACAATTAGGGAGGGCCCATTCTCTGTGATTTTCAGGGGTCCAATCCTGTTGTCAGGCCTGCTGCACTCTAGATAACAGGGATAGATCTGACTGCTGATGACTAAAAATGTCCTGGAGTTTAAAGGAAAACACAAATACTACTGCCGTAATACACTGCCCGGCCAAAACAAAAGTCGCCACCTGGATTTAACTAAGCAAATAGGTAGGAGCCTCCTATTGGATAATTACTGCATGGGTGATTATCTTTCAGCTGGCAACAAGTTATTTAACCCCAGCTGATGCAATGAGGAACTTCTCATTTCTTAAACAACCATGTGGAAAGACACATCCTGTGGTTGTGGAAAAGATGTTGGTCTGTTTAAGAAGGGTCAAATCATTGGCATGAAAAAAGGCTTCAGTTTGCTAGGGAGCATAAAGACTGGACTCTGGAGGAATGGAAGAAGGTCATGTGGTCTGATGAGTCCAGATTGACCCTGTTCCAGAGTGATGGACGCATCAGGGTAAGAAGAGAGGCAGGTGAAGTGATGCTCCCATCATGCCTAGTGCCTACTGTACAAGCCTGCGGGGGCGGGGCTATGATCTGGGGTTGCTGCAGTTGGTCAGGTCTAGGTTCAGCAACATTATGTGCCCAGAGAATGAGGTCAGCTGACTACCTGAATATACTGAATGACCAGGTTATTCCATCAATGGATTTTTTCTTCCCTAATGGCACGGGCATATTCCAAGATGACAATGCCAGGATTCATCGGGCTCAGACTGTGAAAGAGTGGTTCAGGGAGCATGAGACATCATTTTCACACATGGATTGGCCACCACAGAGTCCAGACCTTAACCCCACTGAGAATCTTTGGGATGTGCTGGAGAAGGCTTAGTGCAGTGGTCAGACTCTCCCATCATCAATATTAAAATTAATGCAACACTGGATGGAAATAAATCTTGTGACATTGCAGAAGCTTACTGAAACAACGCCACAGCGAATGCGAGCTGTAATCAAAGGTAAAGGCAGTCCAACCAAATATTAGAGCATGTTTTTTTGGTGGCAACCTATTTTTTGGCCGGGCAGTGTGTTTCAATCAGACAGAAATATTTATTTAACTTTTGTGTATTTAAAGTCCGGCCCCCAGAGTTTCTGTGGAGACTAAATCTGGCCCTCGTGCAAATGAACTTGATGACCCCTGCTCCCTTTATGTGCTTTCAGCCAGTCGATTTCATTCTTTTTTATTCACATTAATCTAGAGTCAGTATCTCAGCATGACAAAGTGAAAACAGAACTTTAGAAAGGTTTGCCTCCCAGAGAAATGGGCGGAGCCTGAGCTTCATTTACAGTGTTGTTGGAAAGGCTCTGAATGTGATTTTTTCCCTGTTTTTATTTTGATACGTTTGCAAAAATGTCTAAAATTCTCTTTTCACTGTATCATGAAGGAGTACTCACTCTAGATTAATGAGAATAGAAATGAATTTAATCGACTGTAGCATCAGGATGAAACATCAAAACTGATAAAAGTGGGCGGGGTCTGAATCCTCTCTGGATGAGCTGTACTTCCTGTTTGCTCTCATACATTTCTGCTGTTCTATCTGTAGAGCTTCTATCCTTTTTGCCAGGTGAGCGTCTCTAATGTGAGTAAACGCTGCTCTCATTATTCTGAGAAGTCCTGGTAGACGGTGAGACTGTGAGACTGACCGGCCCCTCTGAGATCAATAAAATCATCTGAATGTGAAGATGCAGCATCCAACCTTCGTATCACAGCAGACCCTCTGTGTGTTTTCTGCTTAATTTGCTGATGAAACCTTCACATCCAGATTTATTAGATCCTGTCCGTACCTGTGTCGCTGGTGATGGTCTGCTGTCGGCACCTCTTGAAGTGGAAGCGTTTGATGGCCACCGGCTGATCCCGATATCGAGCTCGATAGATGACCGTCCCGCTGCCGCCCTGACCCAGGATGCTGTTCTCCTCCTCAGAATATTCCAGATCAGCCCGGTCCAAGAACAGCCTGGCAGGGACAGAAAGTCCAGCTGTTAGACGACCACAGGACGGTGGAGGAGATTCTGAGCCCTAACCCAACATTTAAATGTCCAAATAATCCTCAGTGTGGGGGGTGGATGTGTTATCTTACTGCTCCTGGTTGAGTCGGAGTTTCCTGATCTGGAATCATTCATATCAAACACATGAGGCTCAGGTACCAAACACAGACATGCTGAGCGATCGATGCAAACTGGCTCACATAATCAATGACCCCACCAGTGTTAGGAGGGTCTACTCAGATTAGCCACTGATCCCTGTGCCGTCACTCCCAGTGTCTCTCCTAAGGATACGTTCTTCTCCTCTGCCTTTCCCTCAGTAAACAGGGATGAACACGTCGATATCCAATAGGCCAATATTTAAGAATTCATTTTAGCTAGGCCTGGGCGATATGGCCTAAAAATCATATCATGGTATTTTTCTTGCCTTTGACAATAATGGTATTATATCAGGGCATTACAAAATTAAAAGAGATAATGCTTTTTTAATCCAAATTCAAGTGTTATTAACCCCCTTCTCCCCTTAACCCTTTACCTACTGAGGTAGTGCCGGTGATCTGTTCTATTTGTCTGGAGTATTATTACCATAACTCTGTCAAAGTTTGATCGATTTGAAAAATTCCAACGGCGTTGGAAAGCTGAGAATTGTGGCCATGCGCACATATATAGTTCACTACGGTACTCGCAACCATATAACATGGGCATTCATAACAATACACCAGAAGTTTGGAGAGACAACTACACAGATTCTCAGCACCATAACTCCTCCAAAGTTTGCTCAATTCAAAAAATTCCAACGCTGACAGAGAGCTGAGAATCTGTGCTTTCCAGCAATATATGATGTGTGGTATATATATTATGGTAATGTCAAACAGCACTGTGAAAACGGCAGCTTTGGCAGAAGACGAGTGAGAAAGGAGAGTGAAGGAAGAGAGTAAAAGGAGAGCGAGCCAGAGTGGTGTTTTGTTTTCTAAAAATAGCGTTAGATAGTGGCATTTCTGTGTTTTATTACACACATTTATAACGTTGGGAGACCATCAAGAACGTTAAAACAGCCGCTACGGTTCATAGAGGAGGACAGCGATTTGAAGGATGCATCTTCTGAACTGAGGTTTAGTATACTTCTCTTTTGCACACCCAGAGTCCTAGACTCCAAAAATGACTGCTGATTGTTCTAAATGTATAGGTTTCTAAATGTATAGCGCTTCAAACACTCTGAGTCCATGGAAGAAGTCCTGCATGTGTGTTGCTGAAGGGGTTAAAATGGTGCGCTGGCACTGTCTGCTGGATCACTGTGGAATGGTGAAATCTAGAGCCCTGGTGATCGACTGACTACAAAAAAACAGTTGCTATAAGTTGTTTTGGTGCCACAGACACACAGTCAAAAAACCCGTTTTCAACAGAAGTCTATGTGTCCGATTTCGGACAAACAAGGCAGGATGTAGCTATTTCACGTCATGGGTGTTCTATGGGAGACAAGGTTTTCATTTTTTAATTTTTTTTTAATATGAAGAAAAATAATAACTTTGGCCAAATTTGATGCCTCAATCTATAAAAATGTGACTACTAACTCAAAAAAACGATGATAAAAAGGATGAATGTCCTCAAAACGGACATAGTAGGGTCCGAGGGTTAATAACATTTATGGATTGTAACATTTTTTTAAATCAGAGAGGCTCCTCCTGAATCAGCGTGGCTTCAACTCATTCAACAGACACGCCCACTGCCTCATTTTTCATGATTTTGAGGTTTAATTTTATAAACTTAAAGATGTTTTATCTGACTGAAGTTTGACCTGGGGGTTCATAACACAGTGAGCTGTCTTACAATAAACCTAAATACAGATTTATTTTCACTTTACAGGGTCTGACACACTAGAATAATAAAAACTAGTCTAACAAACCAGCAGTTAAATGTTATAAAACTGAAAACAAACAAAAAAAAAAATAGAGAAAATTCCACACTAGCTGATCCTAAACTTTGATCCTTACCCTAAGCTTTGACCCTAACTCACTCGACCCCTCCAGTCCCCGGCTGACCCCGTTGTTAACAGACATACATCGTGGTCAGGGTGCTGGCGTACGTACCGTGAGGGGAAGTCGGTCATGAAGAGTTCAGGGACGAGCTCCTGCAGAGCGACGGGCTGCTCGGGATGCTGAGGACAGACGATGTGCTCCTTCTCCACGGCTGCTAAAATGCAGTCCTCCATGTTGAAGTAGTGAACGCCATCGCCGCCTCCTCCACCGTCTCCTTCGGCTCCTCCTCTCCCTTCCCACAGACCGCCGTCCTGAGCCCGAAGGCCGAGCGAGGCACAGAGGGGACAGGCGGCGTACTGCTCGATCAGGAGCGTCCCGTCGCTCTCGCTGGCCGTCAGAGCTGAGACAGAGGACGACAGGACACAGATAATGGTACCGTTAAATCGTATCCTGTGGTTGTGTCTTATTGTACTCTATCAGGTCCTCATATCTGACTGTATCATTGTTTCATATCTGATCATTACTGATCTTATATCTAATTACGTCATTGTGTCTTATCCTATCATATTATGTCATATTGTATCGTATTGTTGTAACTTATTGTTCCTACTTTATTGTTTTCTCTTATATCAGATCCAATTGTTCTATTGGGTTCTATTCTGTTGTAACATATTGTAGCATCATATCCTATCGCAGGATGTTTCTGTATTGTATGTTTGTATCGTATCAAATCACGTTGTATCCTAACTTTGTGTTTTATCCTTTATACCACTGATCATCAACTGGCGGCCCGGGGGCCACATCAGGCCCCCCAAAGCTTCCTGTCCGGCCCCTGAAAGATCATTAAGTTCAGAGAAGAAGATGCTGTGTTTTTAAGAGTATCCTTTGGCTTTAAATGTCTGCAGCTGTTAAATCTACCCCCCAAAAACAAAATTTAAAGTAGTTTTAGAACGACTCAGCATTTGATCTGGCTTTAGGTTGACATAAGTGCTGCAAAAGACCAGATAAAGTGGTGAAAAGGGGTTAGAGAGTAGCAAAAATGGGTGACA
Organism: Cheilinus undulatus; assembly: GCF_018320785.1. Taxonomy (NCBI): domain Eukaryota; kingdom Metazoa; phylum Chordata; class Actinopteri; order Labriformes; family Labridae; genus Cheilinus; species Cheilinus undulatus. Next base: position 58,491,374 of record NC_054865.1, on the reverse strand, counting down.
AGTGGCAAAATTGGTTGCGGAGTGGAACAAAGGGACGAAAAAGTGGTGAAAAAAGGTCAAAATGTGGCAAAAGAAAGGTAAAAGAGGAAAAAAAAGGGGCAAAAAGGTATCAAAAATGGTTATAAATGACAAAAAAAAGTGCAAAAAAGTAATGAAAAGAGGTTAAAAAGTGGTGGAACAGAAGAAAAGTGGCAAAATGGATAAAACAGTGGCACAAGGGGATAAAACATGCAGGAAAAGTGGGTCAGAAGGGGTTAATGTCTTGCAAAAAAAGGTTTAAAGAGGCAAAAAGGGGTCAAAATGATCAAGAAGAGGTTAAAAGTGTCAAAAATTTGTTTTACAGTTGCAAAAATTGCTGAAAAAAACAAGAAAAGGGGTTAAAAAGTCGCAAAAATGGATGAAACAGTGGCACAAAGGGGATAAAACAAGCAGGAAAAGTGTGTCAAAAGGGGTTAAAATCTTGCAAAAAAAGGTTTAAGGAGGCAAAAAGGGGTTCAAAATGATCAAAAAGAGGTTACAAGTGTCAAAAATGGGTTAAAAGTGGCAAAAATTTGTTTTAAAGTTGCAAAAATTGATGAAAAAAAAGTAATAAAAAGGGGTTAAAAAGTGGGAAAATGGAGAAAACAGTGGCACAAAGGGGATAAAACATGCAGGAAAAGTGGGTTAAAAACCTTGCAAAAATTAGGTGAAAGACGCAAAAAGGGGCAAAAGTATGAAAAATGGGTTAAAAGTGTCAAAAATGGGTAAATACTGGTGCTAAATCACAATAGTGGAGGGCCCATTCTCTGTGATTTTCAGGGGTCCAGCCAGTTCTGTTGTCAGGTCTGTCTCCTTGTGTCCTGCTGCTTTATAGATAGTAGGGATAGATCTCACTGCTAATGACTAAAAATGTCCTGTGTTTTGAAAGAAAATACAGATACTACTACAAAAATATTTTAATCAGACCAAAATATGTATTTAACTTTTGAGTATGTGAAAGTATGGCCCCCAGAGTTTCTGTGGAGACTAAATCTGGCCCTTGTGCAGACATCCTCGATGACCCCTGCTCTATATTTCTGTATGTCATTGTTGTATCCTTGTGTCTTATCTAACCGTTGTAACCAGTTGTATCGTTGTATCATGTTGCTGTATAGCTGCATGTTATCTAATCCAGTGGATTTCAGTCTTTTTCTGCCCAAGGTACACCCGAGATCAAGCCAAAATTTCAAGGCCTGCCAAATCCATATCTATACAAAATTAACTATTTAAAACATGTTGCAGTAAATCGAGGGTATAATGTTAGTTCAAGCAGGCCCCAGAGTCAAGACTGCTATATACAGTTGCAAGAAGAAGTATGTGAACCTCTGGATTTAGTAACTGTTGACCCTCCTTCGGCAGCAATAACCTCAACCAAACGTTTCCTGTAGTTGCAGATCAGACCTGCACAACGGTCAGGAGGAATTTTGGACCACTCCTCTTTACAAAACTGTTTCAGTTCAGCAATAACTCCAAACAACTGAATTTGGTTTCATCTGTCCACAGAATATTTTGCCAGTAGTGCTGTGGAACATCCAGCTGACCTTCTGCAAACTTCAAACGTGCAGCAGTGTGTTTTTTGGACACCAGTGGCTTCCTCCGTGGCATCCTCCCATGAACTCCATTCTTGTTTAATGTTTTACTTATTGTACGTTTGTCAACACAAATGTTAGCATGTGCCAGAGACTTCAGTAAGTCTTTAGCTGACACTCTAGGATTCTTCTTCACCTCATTGAGCATTCTGCGCTGTGCTCTTGCAGCCATCTTTACAGGACGACCACGCCTAGGGAGAGTAGCAACAGTGCTGAACCTTCTCCATTTGTAGACAGTCTGTCTTACCGTGGACACATGAACATCAAGGCTTTAGAGATACTTTTGGAACCCCTTCCAGCTTCATGCGAGTCAACAATTCTTGATCGTAGGTCTTCTGAGAGCTCTTTTGTGCCAGGCATGGTTCACATCAGGCAATGCTTCTTGAGAACAGCAAACTCAAAACTGGTGAGTGTTTTTTATAGGGCAGGGCAGCTTTAACCAACACATCCAATCTCATCACAGTGATTCGACTCCAGGTTGGCTGGCTCCTGGCTCTAATTAGCTCTTGGAGAAGTCATTAGCCTAGGGGTTCACATACTTTTTCCACCCTGCACTGTGAATGTTTACATGTTTTGTTCAATAAAACATGAAAACATATCATATTTTGTGCAGTATTAGTTTAAGCAGACTGTGTTTGTCTATTGTTGTGACTAAGATGAAGATCAGAACACATTTTATGACCAATTTATGCAGAAATCCAAGAAATCCCAAAGGGTTCACATACTTTTTCTTGCAACTGTAACTGAGATCAGCTGATCTCACTAAGCCCTCATCAACTGATGGCCAGCTGATTTGCTTTCCAGCACGCTGTTGGCTAATCGCACTCATGCTGCCATATTTAAAATGCTTTTTCCTGGCTATGCTGCTCCCTCTCCAAGCCACTTCTTACAACCCTCCTCCACCCCAGCTCCTCCTTCCCAGAACTCCAGCAATAACTGCAGGTGTGTTTCTTGACAAAGTGTCAAGATACTATCTTGTCACAGAGTATCTATCTTGTTTTTTTAAGTGAAAAGTAGTTACATTTTGTCATATCAAATTTAAACAGTAATCAGTAGTAACCAGCAGAAAGGAGGCACACTGCCCCCTAGTGTGGTGGAGGCGCTACTGTTGATAAACTGTACTGAAGTAAAAGTCCTACTGGAGGGTTCTGTTACCATGACGACACGAGCACAGAGCAGTCACTCACCAGGGAACCACTGCTCCATCAGCGAGTTGACGTGGTCGGTGATGAACGCCATGGCAGAGAAATCCCTGGTCTCTGATTGGCAGAGGATCTTTATGCCGCCGCTCTTTTTCCTCTTCCAGTTCACGTCGGATGAGTCAACGCTGCAGGAGAATGAAGACAATCACTAAAGGTCAACAGCGTCTGATTGGACACCTGGTTACACCATGTGACCTCCTGGTGGAGGGGACGGTGTGGTAGAAACTGTCGAGGCTGATGTACACAAAAATAAGGAATGACTCAGAGGTGCTCCTCTACTAGGCTCCATAAAGACTACAACAAAGCTGACAGCTGGATCAACATCATGGAGACGCTCCTCTGTTACGTCTGATTCTGGAGGCAGCATTCTGATTGGTCAGATCTCTGCTCATCAGAAGTGAACTTTAAAAAAAATCAACTATGACCTGAAAATAACTTTGATTGGTGACATTATGCTGCTGGTGTGGAAGCTAACATTGACTGGATATGGGTTAAAGAGAGACGTGTTGCTGCCATCAAATTCAAAATGAGCTAATTAGTGAGGATGCTGAGCATCCACACTATTGATATTCGCATCGGCCATTTTGTTTATTATCATTCTTCCGCACCGGCTGTCTCCTCCTTCATACTTTGTTGTACTGACACCATTCATCATTTTTAAAATATGGCTATTTTCATGATATTTTCAGCTATTTCAGGCTACTTTCATGCTATTCTTATGCTATTTTCAGTTTATTTTAGGCTATTTTCAGCTATTTTTATCCTTTTTTTGAGATACTGAATGCAATTTTCAGCTACTTTTAGGCCATTTTCAGCTATTTTCAGCTATTTTTGTGCTTTTTCAGGCATTGAAAGCAATTTTCAGCTACTTTTAGGCCAAAATCAGCTATTTTTATGCTATTTTCAGCTATTTTTAGGCTACTTTCAGCTATTTTTATCCTTTCATGAGCTATTGAATGCCATTTTCAGCTACTTTTATGCCATTTCATGCTATTTTCAGCTAGTTCTGTGCTTTTTCAGTTGAACACAATTTTCAGCAACTTTAATTCCAAAATCAGCTATTTTCATGCTTTTTTCAGCTATTTCTATGCTTTTTCAGGCATTGAATGTAATTTTCAGCTACTTATAAGCCAAAATCAGCTATTTTTATACTATTTTCAGCAATTTTAGGCTACTTTCAGCTATTTTCTTATTGCCATTTTCAGCTTTTTAGGCTACTTTCAGCTATTTTGATCCTTTCTGAGCTACTGAATGCCATTTTCAGCTACTTTTATGCCATTTTATGCTGTTTTACGCTATTTTTTTCTGCTATTTTCAGCTGTTTTTGTGCTTTTTGCTATTCTCAGCAGTTCTTCCACAATTCAGCTCTCAGCATCCCCATGCAATTTCAGCTAAAATTGCAATTTTGATCTAGTTTTTTTAGTTTAACATCTGATATGTTGTCTCTGTTCAAGTGTGAGATTTAAAATTATTAACTCTGTTTTTATTTAGCTACACAGCAACCCAACTTTTTTGGAGTTTCTTTCCTGAAACATATCTAAAAAGGAAAAAATGAAAACTAGTGAAAATGCAGTGGTTGGCTCAAACAGAAATAAAATATTAAATCCAATGAGATTTTTTCATGGTCAAAAACAGACGATGTTGCCGCCATGTCTGACCTGAGGTAACCTCCGTCAAAGGTGACCAGCAGCCCCTCCTTCCAGTAGATGGTCTTGCTGCGGCGGACTCTGAAGGTGCTGCAGCGGTTCCTCTGCTGGTTCCCAGCAAAACTGTGGATCAGTGAGCTCCTGCTGCGCCGGCACCTGGCGTTCCTATTGGGCTCAAACGACTGAAAACAAATGGCGTGGACGTTTTAGTTCAACAGTGGAGTGTAAAGGATGTTAAAGTCCCCACACGGCAGAGTCGGTGATATCATGACTGCAGGGGATTCTCAGTACCTGCAGGTCCATCTCTGTGAGGCTGATCAGCATCCTGGCGATGAAGCGCTCCCAGAACCCGGCGGGAACGAAGCTCATCCTGACCAGGCGCTGCAGCGTGTTGTTGGTCTGCTGTCGGAAGCCGTGGATGTCCATGGCGGGCTTTGGGGGGAGGAGGTGGGGCAGCAGGTAGCTATGAAGGAGAAGAAGACAGAACTAAATCCTGGTTTATGCTCCTGTGACGGATGTTTACAGTACCTACGCCGCCGTGACCATGCCATCGTCACCGCTACATACCGAGGTGTCCTGCAGTACAGCATCAGTGCGATCTTTACGATCAGTTCCTGGTGCCTGGGATATTTTAATGTTAACCGGTATCATGTTTTTCTCCTAAAAGTAGAGCTCCAGGCACTGGTACTGGTTTAAAAGTACTGGTACTGGTTTGAAAGTACTGATTTATCATAGAAACCCAACGATGCCCAGCTCTAGTGGATCCTGTATGGCTGTGCCTGAGTGCCGTAGCCTGGATTAATACTGGGGTTTAATTCTACCGTGTATTTGTAGTGTCACTGTACCAGAGGAGTCTAGCAGTCTCATGGATTCATAGTATTACTGATTTAAAGATGTCTTACCTGTTGTTGGCCACGGGCAGAGCGATCTCAAACTTGGCGAGGAACTGGAAGTACTGCTCCTCGGTCTGCTCCGTGAATCCTGTTCCTACCAACAGCATCTGCATCAGAGAGAACGCCGCAGAGCACCAGCATCAGCATCCACACACCAAATTTCACAAGTCTAATTTATGACTTTTTAAGGCATTTATGGCCTTCTTTTTTTTTAAAGTCTGAATAAAGACTTTTAAGACTTTTCATGGCCTAAAATCCAAAAGTCAAACTTGAGAATTTGCTAAGACTTACAGTCATGGGCGAAAGTATTCGCACCCCTGGAATTTTTCCAGAAAATACACCATTTCTCCCAGAAACTGTTGCAGTTACAAATGTTTTTGGCATACACATGTTTATTGTCTTTATGTGCATTAGAGCAATAGAAAATTGAAGAAAAAAGCCAAAATTTATATAATTTTATACAAAACTCAAAACATGGGCCAGACAAAATTATTGTCCCCCTCAGCTTAATATTTGGTTTCACACCCTTGGAAAAAAGTAACTGAAACCAATCTCTTCCTATAACCATCAACAAGCTTCTTACTCCTCTCAGCTGGAATTTTGGACCACTCTTCTTCTCCAAACTGCTCCAGGTCTCTCAGATTTGAAGGGTGCTTCTTCAACAGCAGTTCTGAGATCTCTCCATAGGTGTTCAATGGGATTTAGATCTGGACTCATTGCTGGCCACTTCAGAACTCTCCAGCTTTGTCTCCAACCATTTCTTGGTGCTTTCTGAGGTATGTTTGGGGTCATTGTCCTGCTGGAACACCCATGACCTCTGACCCAGACCCAGCTTTCTGACACTAGGCCCTACATTGCGGCCCAAAATCTTTTGATAGTCTCCAGATTTCATGATTCCTTGCACACAGTCAAGGCACCCAGTGCCAGAGGCAGCAAAACAACCCCAAAACATCCTTGAAGCTCCTCCATGTTTGACTGTAGGTACTGTGTTCTTTTCTTTGTAGGCCTCATTCTGTTTTCTGTAAACAGTAGAATGACGTGCTTTTCCAAAAAGCTCTACCTTAGTCTCATCTGTCCACTAAATGTTCTCCCAGAAGGATTGAGGCTTACTCAGGTACAGTTTTGCAAACTCCAGTCTGGCTTTTTTCTGTCTCTTTGTCAGCAGTGGGGTTCTCCTGGGTCTCCTGCCATAGCGCTTCATCTCATTCAGATGACCACGTATGGTCCCAGCTGACACTTTAGCACCCTGAGTCTGCAGGACAGCCTGAATCTGTGTGGAAGTTGACTGAGGATGTTTATCCACCATTCCAACTATCCTGTGTTGCATTCTTTTGTCAGTTTTTCTCTTCTGTCCACGTCCAGGGAGATTAGCCACAGCTCCATGGTTATAAACTTCTTGATTATATTACACACAGTGGACAAAGGAATTCAGGATCTCTGGAGATGGTCTTTAACCTTTAGATTGTTCATATTTTTCCACAATTTTGCTTCTTAAGTCCTCAGACAGTTCTGGGCTCTTCTTTCTCTCCTCCATGCTTGGTGTGACACACACAGACACACAACACAAAGGTTGAGTCAACTTTTAGACATTCTAACTGGCTTCAGGTGTGATTTCTAGATTACAGCACCTGTTACTGCCACAGGTGAGTTTAAATGAGCATCAAATGCTGGAAATAAAATGATTTACCCACAGTTTTAAAAGGGGACAATCATTTTGTCCAGACCATTTTTGGAGTTTTGTGTAAAATTATGTAAATTTTGTCTTTTTTCTTCAGATTTTTTGTGTTGTTCCAATGAACATAAAGGAAATAAACACATGTATACCAAAAACATTTGTAATTGGTGTATTTTCTGTAAAAATTCCAGGGGTGCCAATACTTTCGTCCATGACTGTATATGGCCTTGAATTTAAAAAGACTTAAATCAGACTTTTTAAGACTTTTTATTGCCTTATTTTTTCACTTTTAGTCATTTTTGAGAGGACTGAATTTTTTAAGTCCATTTTTGAGACTTTTCAAGAATCTGCCAGGTTCTTCTCTTTTCTTATTCTGTCCATCCCAACCATGGACACCGTCGCAGATCTGTTGGTGAGTGGATTATCTGACCTCAGCCTCGTCTCCTTTGGCGTCAAACAGCCAAAGCTCTGAGACTACGTCTCCATCCTCCACCTGCTGAGGTCACATCTTCATCTCCTTCTAGTAGCTGCTGCTGCTGATGTTCAGAACCATGCTCTCCTGGTTGTTTAGTTAAATGATTAAATCTACCAATAATCCAATCCTCTCCATATTAATGATAAATGTGATTAGTCATTGTTAATTAATCACAAAGCCTGTAATAATCAGAGCGTTTTGTTTATTTCAGATCCACTGTGGTGAGCGGTAAAAATGTCTAAAAGCGCTATTTCTTATGTAGATTTAAAATCTGGTCCAAAAATTTCTGGACTTAACCGTAACCAGTGTGGTTCAAACACCGCCATTAAAAAGTGGGCGGTCCCTGCTGAGCTGTACTGTCAGAGCTGGGTCTTGACTCATCGATGCCTCTGATTGGCCACATTTAGAATGCTACTGACAGTCACCTCACAGCTGCAGTCTGCAGGGACACCATGCTCACCCTGAGGTCCTCAGCCCGGATCAGGCCGTTCCTGGCCACGGAGCGAGACGACTTGAGGTGGAGGATCCTCTCGAGACACTCGGACAGCCACACGGGACACAGGAAGTAGAGGGTGCACAGGCCGTGGCTGGTGTCAGGGAAGTGCAGCAGAGTTCCCGTTTCTATCAGGAAGCTGATGGCTGAGAAGAACAAACAGACGAGGACAGGCAGAATCAGCTCCGTCATGTCAGCGTGGGACAACGGGACAGGACTGACACGTACCGGTCTGCAGATCTTCGTAGTCTCTGATGTCACTTCCTGTGTTCTGCTCCAGGATGTGGTCCAGCTGAACGTCTGTTAGGTACTGGACGTCTCCCACCGCTGCTCTCCTCGTCTTCTCAGCTATCACGGCGTCCTGCAGAGTCAGGTAGCTGCGAGGGATCTGTGGAGGGTAAGGAGAAGACTTTAGCACACAGGAGGAGCTCCAGGAGGGTCTGGGTGTCCCTCTGAAGTCCTTGGTACATCACACAGGGCTTAGGTGTGAGAGATGATGCTGAATCACACAGAGGGGGATCGTAGCTCTGATATCATGATGACTGTGGTTAATGTCGCTTCAATTTCTCAATTAAATATTTCTAAACATGTTTGATCATTTTAGGGATGTTCTGCTCAGACTGACAGATCTCTGAGCCACTCATCAGTCTGCCCAGTAGATCTCTGAACCACTCACCAGTCTGCCCAGTAGATCTCTGAACCACTCACCAGTCCGCCCAGTAGATCTCTGAACCACTCACCAGTCCGCCCAGTAGATCTCGGAACCACTCACCAGTCCGCCCAGTAGATCTCTGAACCACTCACCAGTCCGCCCAGTAGATCTCGGAACCACTCACCAGTCTGCCCAGTAGCTTGTTGGCTCCTGCTGAGCTGCTGCTGTCCTTCATGGAGAGCGCCACCTTGTGGATCAGCTTCTTCAGCATGTTTAACCCCTCGAGGGTTTTACAGGAGACTTCACTGAGCACAGACAGAGGAGACAGGTGAGCAGGTGAACCCTGGATCCTGCATCAACCACATACACCTCTATATGCGAGTCATGTTTTACGCCGATGTGACCCACATGGGTGTTTTTATTGTAAATCAGCAGTAATTCTTAAAGGTTTCTCACTGCAGGTGTTTCCAGGTGATGTCAGGGAAACCTGAGGCCCGGGCCCCTGATGGTGACCGGCACAGGGCCAGGATGTAGGCCCTCAGCGTGGCGATCCTCTCCGTGCGAAACTTAGTGTCGATCAGATCTAAATGCGTCCCGACCACCACAACGGCCGAGTTTGGAGCCCGAGCCTGCAGACGACAGAACAGCTGATGTGTGAATGAGGACTGAAACACAGAGAGAGACTTCCTGATGGACGTGGCGCTCTGATATCAGGAGGAAAAACCCGTTAGCCTGGTACACTGGTAGCCAGGGGTCAACGTAGGTTAGTAAGGCCCCGTACAAACCGTCCCAATACCGAGAGAGGGCAATGAGGCTGCCCTATCATATCTGACAGGAGGTGACAAGTATGAAGTCTGTAGTATGCATAATAAAAACTATATCTGACAGTAGTATAGGAAACAAACTGTTTCCTGATTAACCTCCTAAAACATCAGAAACTAACACGATGAACCCTGACCTTAAAATGTTTGTTAGATTCTCTGTTCAGCAGGGACCCTCTCAAGCGTCCCAGGGCAGTTTTCTTCTTGTTCTTCTTCCTATTTTCAAACAGTTATTGTGGAACAGCTCAGCTGTTGAGTCAGCGTTTGTCATTTCAAATTAACGACCCATTGGCTGTAAAAACACTGACTGACTAACCACAGTAATGCCATGGTGGTTATTATCCAGTATTTGTCCATTAATTAAGACTCAGAGATGAAAGATGCTCATCTATGCTGCTCAGACGTCAAGTAAACATTCCTCTCTTCATGTGGTCTGAGATCAGGACTTTCCTTTAAATTAGGACACCCCTCCCTTTAACTGGAACATAAACAGCTGATCAGACCTCACCCCTACTGAACAGACCCCACCTCTACTGAAATGAGCCAACACGACTGAACAGACCCCACCCCTACTGAAATGACCCCAACACTACTGAACAGACCCCACCTCTACTGAAATGACCCCAACACGACTGAACAGACCCCACCCCTTCTAAATAGACCCCACCTCTACTGATCAGACCCCACTCCTTCTTAACAGACCCCACTCCTTCTTAACAGACCCCAACACTACTAAACAGACCCCACCCCTACTGAACAGACCCCACCCCTACTGAAATGACCCCAACACCACTGAACAGACCCCACCTCTACTGAAATGACCCCAACACTACTGAACAGACCCCACCCCTACTGAAATGACCCCAACACTACTGAACAGACCCCACCTCTACTGAAATGACCCCAACACGACTGAACAGACCCCACCCCTTCTAAATAGACCCCACCTCTACTGATCAGACCCCACTCCTTCTTAACAGACCCCACTCCTTCTTAACAGACCCCAACACTACTAAACAGACCCCACCCCTACTGAACAGACCCCACCCCTACTGAAATGACCCCACCCCTACTGAACAGACCCCACCTCTACTGAAATGACCCCAACACTACTAAACAGACCCCACCCCTACTGAACAGACCCCAACCCTACTGAACAGACCCCACCCCTACTGAAATGACCCCAACACTACTGAACAGACCCCACCTCTACTGAAATGACCCCAACACGACTGAACAGACCCCACCCCTTCTAAATAGACCCCACCTCTACTGATCAGACCCCACCCCTACTGAACAGACCCCACCCCTTCTTAACAGACCCCACCACTACTAAACAGACCCCACCCCTACTGAACAGACCCCACCCCTACTGAACAGACCCCAACACTACAGAACAGACCCCAACCCTACCGAACAGACCCCACCCTTCTTAACAGACCCCACCACTACTGAACAGACCCCACCCCTACTGAACAGACCCCACCCCTACTGAAATGACCCCAACACCACTGATCAGACCCCACCCCTACTGAACAGACCCCAACACTACTGAACAGACCCCAACACCACTGAACAGACCCCAACCCTACTGAAATGACCCCAACACAACTGAACAGACCCCACCCCTACTGAAATGACCCCAACACGACTGAACAGACCCCACCTCTACTGAAATGACCCCAACACCACTGAACAGACCCCACCCCTACTGAACAGACCCCACCCCTTCTTAACAGACCCCAACACTACTAAACAGACCCCACCCCTACTGAACAGACCCCACCCCTACTGAACAGACCCCACCCCTACTGAAATGACCCCAACACCACTGATCAGACCCCACCCCTACTGAACAGACCCCAACACTACTGAACAGACCCCACCTCTACTGAAATGACCCCAACACCACTGAACAGACCCCACCCCTTCTAAACAGACCCCACCTCTACTGATCAGACCCCACCCCTACTGAAATGACCCCACCACGACTGATCAGACCCCAACACTACTGAACAGACCCCAACACCACTGAACAGACCCCACCTCTACTGAAATGACCCCACCACTACTGAACAGACCCCACCCCTACTGAACAGACCCCACTCCCACTGAACAGACCCCATCACTACTGAACAGACCCCATCCCTACCGAACAGACCCCACCCCTTCTAAACAGACCCCACCCCTACTGAACAGACCCCACTCCCACTGAACAGACCCCAACACTACTGAACAGACCCCATCCCTACCGAACAGACCCCACCCCCACTGAACAGACCCCGCCCCTTCCATCTCTCCGTGTGACTGAGCGAGCGAGTGAGTAAATGAGCGTACCTCGATGTTGAGCAGCCATGTCTGCAGGTTGGCCACAGCCTCCTCTCCTAAGGCCAGGTTCCAGACCACCAGGTACAGAGCCTTATCAGTGAAGAAGCACTGGTTCACCGTGGACATGCTGGCCTGGCCGCCGATGTCCCAGACGTTAAACGCCACCGAGTCCTTCTGTGAAGAGCCAAACAGGACTGAGTCAACCCGGGATGATCAGGGAGAACGTACAAGAGCCAGAAACAGCCAAAGGTGATGGAGAACACAGGAAGACATTAAAGTGATGAACACCTTCGTCAGCGAATTTCATGGTCAGTAAATTTTAAATGAGAAATCCAAACTAAGGAAACAAGTTGTTTCGAAATCACAGATTAAAAATTGGAGAATAAAACATGATTTTTTTGTTTCCTGTTTTTTATTCTCAGGTTAATATGAGCTGTCTGAAGGGCCAAGGGTAGGTCTGTTCCATGTTTTGTTTTCCCATTTTTAAAGAGCTAGTTTCTTGATTTTGGATTTCTTTATTAAAAATCTGCTGGCCATGAGCTACACTGACCCATCTTGGATTTCTACCTCATAACTTTTAAAACAGTTTGCAGAAAAGCTGTCAGAGCATTCTTAGATACTGCATTTTCAGGTAAAGGAGGAACATGAGGCCCATTAACTTTCGCCCTGAGCTCTCCGGGATCTGATCAGATCTAGAGTCAGAGAGAACACTTGTGCAGGGTCTGAGGAACCAGCGTTGTGACCTGAAAACAACAAAATGATGGCCGTTTATCAAGTTAGAGGTTTTGGTCTTTGTGTTTCCCTCTGACTGCATCTTCACATCAGGCGTGATCGTTTCATGCCCGGGCCTGACGGCTCCCTTCTGCCCCGCTGGTCTGCGTTCACATCAGTACCATCATTCTCAGAGCACACTGGTGTCTGTGCGGTCTGAGAGAGTAAGTAGAGGGATGAATGTAGGAAGTTTGATGATGATGATCTCTACCAGCTTCATCTAAATGACTGACGTTACCTACATTCATGAACAGTTAAATTAATCCGTCACATTTACAGTCTCAGACATTTATTTGATGACTTTTACGACACCATGACAACAGATTTCTAAAGCAGAATATTTCAGCTAACACGTTGTGGTCTGTGGTGAACCGCCTGATTATATTTCTGCACATTTGCAGGGAGCTGCTCTGAGAACGGTCTCCTTCCTGTGAGAAATGATCTGACCCTGTCAGTATATGTATGCCCATGCTGCCTGCGTGCCCCTTACGCTGTTCTTGCCCCCGTTGGGTTTCTCCAGCTCCCAGGTAAAGGTGGAGATGCTGCGCTCTGCTGCGGCGGTGAACGGCGAGGTCCTTCCGAACTGCAGCGCCTCCAGCAGCGTGGTCTTCCCCTGCCTTGGGGGGCCGATCACCAACATCTTCAGCAGTCTGAACGGCTCAGCTTTACGGAGGTGAGCCCGCAGGAACGCCAGCACGGAGCCGGGACCTGAGGGGAGGAGAGGGCGCCGTTTAGTGGTCACCAGGACAGTCGTGATACTTATTAGGACCCTAGATTCTAAATGCCTAGGTACTGGTCTAGAGGGTTAGGGTTGGGGATTAGTCTCGAGTGACTTCTGTGATCACCTTAAATCTAGGATTACTATCTGAGGTTAAAGATGTGAGTCTAGCTTAGATTATCTTAAATCTAGGATTACCATCTGAGGTTAAAGATGTCAGTCTGGCTTAGATTATCTTAAATCTAGGATTACCATCTGAGGTTAAAGACGTCAGTCTGGTTTAGATTATCTGAAATCTAGGATTACTATCTGAGGTTAAAGATATGAGTCTGGCTTAGATTATCTGAAATCTAGGATTACTATCTGAGGTTAAAGATGTGAGTCTGGTTTAGATTATCTTAAATCTAGGATTACTATCTGAGGTTAAAGATGTGAGTCTGGTTTAGATTATCTTAAATCTAGGATAACTATCTGAGATTACAGTTGTGAGTCTGGTTTAGATTATCTGAAATCTGGGATTACTATCTGAGGTTAAAGATGTGAGTCTGGTTTAGATTATCTTAAATCTAGGATTACTATCTGAGATTACAGATGTGAGTCTGGTTTAGATGATCTTAAATCTAGGATAACTATCTGAGGTTAAAGATGTGAGTCTGGTTTAGATTATCTTAAATCTAGGATTACTATCTGAGGTTAAAGATGTGAGTCTGGTTTAGATTATCTTAAATCTAGGATTACTATCTGAGATTAAAGATGTGAGTCTGGTTTAGATTATCTTAAATCTAGGATTACTATCTGAGATTACAGTTGTGAGTCTGGTTTAGATTATCTGAAATCTGGGATTACTATCTGAGGTTAAAGATGTGAGTCTAGCTTAGATTATCTTAAATCTAGGATTACCATCTGAGGTTAAAGATGTCAGTCTGGCTTAGATTATCTTAAATCTAGGATTACCATCTGAGGTTAAAGATGTCAGTCTGGCTTAGATTATCTGAAATCTAGGATTACTATCTGAGGTTAAAGATGTGAGTCTGGTTTAGATTATCTTAAATCTAGGATTACTATCTGAGATTACAGATGTGAGTCTGGTTTAGATGATCTTAAATCTAGGATAACTATCTGAGGTTAAAGATGTGAGTCTGGTTTAGATTATCTTAAATCTAGGATTACTATCTGAGGTTAAAGATGTGAGTCTGGTTTAGATTATCTTAAATCTAGGATTACTATCTGAGGTTAAAGATGTGAGTCTGGTTTAGATTATCTTAAATCTAGGATTACTATCTGAGATTAAAGATGTGAGTCTGGTTTAGATTATCTTAAATCTAGGATTACTATCTGATGTTAAAGATGTGAGTCTGGTTTTGTGATTGTGGTTCTAAATGACCAGAGGTCCCTAGGTTCTACCAGTCCCAGGTGAATAGGGATTATGTAAGGTGTGTATGTTGTTGCAGATGTTGAAGGCGTACCTTCTTTCCGGACCTCCAGGGGGACGTTGGAGATGTTGAGGTCTTCGATGTCGAGCTGCCAAAGGTTAGAGAGCTGACCAAGCTCAGCTGGAAGCTCCCGGATCCCAGGGTTACTGTTCTCAGAGAAACAACACCACTCAGCCAATCACATTCAAGAGTCCAGATGACGCTTTAAAAGAGGTGATCGCTCTGATTCTTGGATGTCCTTCCATCCATCCATCCATCCATCCATCCATCCATCCAAGCATCTATTCATCCATCCATCCATTCATCCATCCATCCAAGCATCCATCCATCCACCCATCCATCCATCCATCCATCCATCCATCCATCCATCCATCTATCCATTATTCATCTATCCATGCATCCATCCATCCATGCATCGATCCACCCATCCAACCATCCATGCAAATTCATCCATTTATCCATCCATCCATCCATCCATCTATTATTCATCTATCCATGCATCATCTATCTATCCATTATTCATCCATCCATCCATCCATGCATCATCTATCTATCTTTCATCCATCCATCCATCCATGCATCCATCCACCTATCCATGCACCCATCCATCTATCCATTATTCATCCATCCATCCATGCATCCATCCATGATACTTTCTTGTTCTGTAGTTAATGGCCTCTTTCTTAAAGAGCCTAAAGCTGAGGTCAGACTCCCCACCATGACCACGATTGTACCGTCTGCCATGGCTGCCACTCAAGTCGTGGCATCTCTATGGCTCTGTGATCACCTGATCAGACATGTGACCATCATAACAGATAGTGAGAAGGTGGAGTCTGACCCTGGCATTATAAACGCTCTGTCTCTGAAGTCAAGTGCTGTGAATGTCTGAGACGTGTCAGAGCGGCGAGATGAGCTACCTGTTAGAAAACAGCTGCAAACAGCTGCAGCAGGACCGACCACACAGCAGCAGCCGTTCCCACAGATCGAAGGATCTCATTGGTCAGCCTTAAAAGGCTGATTAATTCTGACTTTATGTCTTCAGTACTGTTCTTAATGGGTGGCTGGAACTTGTTCCACATTCTTTAGACGCCTGGATGGCGAGATAGAGAAACTCACTTGGAGAGGTAGAGCTCGGTGAGGCTGTGCAGATCACACACCGACTGAGGAACCACCTCCAGCTGGTTGTCGTTCAAGTAAAGAACTTCCAAGGACTCCCGGAGGATCATGGGAAACTCCACCAAGCAGACTGTGGAGTGAAATGCACAACAACGTCAACAAAACAGTTACTGAGGATTATTATGGCGCCGCGCCGCGCGGCACAGCGTCTTTCCTACAGAGGAAGGATCCTGGACTTTGAGAAAGACAGAGTCTAAATGTGGACTCAGTCCTGTATTTATCTTTAAATAAAGCAGACGTACCTGGGTCAGGCTCCCTCTTGGTCCATGTGGTCAGGAAAGCCAACCTCCTGGATTTAGGCCCCTCCTCTGATCTAAGGCGGAGGATTAAAAGATGGACACACATCATAATCCAACAGCAAACTGAGATTAATGCACAGAGGTTTTGGTCTTTGTGTTTAACCAGGATGAAAGTGTCAGCGTTTGAAAAAGAAGCCAATGTAGACGTGTTACACCAGAGTAAAGCTCAGAGTCAGCATCAGCTGGGCTCATATTAAGATCACAGATAAAGACCGTGGTATTACAGGTCTACAGTCCTGGACAGAGGTGAGGCCTCATCATGGGGACTGATGTGCCACAACCCGGGGGTGGACTGGGTGGTGGGGCTGAACCATTTAGGAAAATGATCTAAATGTAATGATTTTGACTTGTATTGCACATTGAAGATGAACTTTAGTATTAAAGGGAGGGTTATATTTTTTATTTAATTCTCATATATTACCAGAAAAATGTACAGAAATGAAGAAAGTAGGATTTTTAACAGACTATTCCAAAAACATGACACTTGAATGACTGCGTGACATGTAATTCATAACATCTCTGCTGCAAAAAAAAGTTTTAAACTGCCATGGTATCACAAATTTTAGGTAAAAGAAATATTGTAGCGTCTGCGATTTGAAAATTGCAGCAGGCCATACTGCAATTTAAATCTAATTTTTGATTAATTGCCCAGCCCTAGTGGGTGGGGTCAAGGTTGAGGTCAAGGCGGGCCCTTGGGACATCCACCCGCCCGGATGGTACCCTCAGCCGTGGTTACTCACCACATCCACCCTAACGCCGCCCTAAGGGTGTGGCTTTAGTCAATCTTTCCCGTTCCCCTGGTAATATACAAGGACATCCAGAAACCCACCAGGGTTAAGTCAATCCTCCTTCCTGTCCAATGGCGCCCTCAGGCAGCTTACTCGCCACATCGACGCCTCACTGCAGCCTCAGTTTTGACCTAAATGTACCTAAAAAGTTCTGTACAGTACTGTATGAGTGAAAACTAAAGTACAGTTATAATAACATGTACACATAAATATTAAATAGAAATAAAGGAGCTCTGTTGCTGAGCTACTGCTGCTGAACTGATGTCACATGACCAACCAACACGCCATGAGGCACAGGAAGGATTCATCTCAGTCATCTGGTTTTATCCTGTTTTCATCCTCATGGGAGAATAAAATCAGAGGAGAAACTCAGAGTTGATGAACATCCCTGGAGACACGTTGGTAAATCTGTTTATCACCAGCATAGAGTCTTTGATTTTCTTTAACAAGGACTTTAATTTGAAAAATGATGACGAAAAACTTTAGCTTCTGTTCAATTTAATTTCCTTTGACTTGATTTTCAAAGTAAGAGCGCGCGGCTTCCTGTACTTTACAGATCTGACTGTATAATCAGCCTATCTCTGCCCCAGGGGCTTTTATTGTGAAATGCTGCTTCACCGACAGGAAGTTGTGTTCTTCCTGAGCTCCACTACAGTGAATCAGAAGTTTCTATTATTGATATACTTGAATTAAAGGGGGGATCTTTGAGTGGGTTATATATAATCCTGTATTTGGATGGTGAGGACTCTTCTGATGGACCACGCCTGTTTTATTTGGAATACTGAGATCACAGAGACCAGCAGAGCTTCTAACAGAAGTTCAAAGACTCCTGACTCTTGTTGTGGCTGCTGGGTTTGTTGGATCTTGAAATGGTGGAGCTGCTAGAATCAGAACTTTCTAGAGCAGCGTTACTCAACCCTGCTCAACCAAAGAGCCAAATTGTTGTAAAATACCTTTGCAAGAGCCACAATCTAAGCAGTGGAAAGTGGCAAAAACAGCATGAAGTAGCAATAAAAATAAGTTAAAGGTTGAAAAAATGGATGAAAAGGGGCAAATGAGGAGAAAAAGTGGAAAAAGGGTCAGAAAGTAGCAAAAATGGGTGAGAAGTGACAAAAAATGAGTTACAGGTGGCAAAAAAGGTCAAAAAGTGGCAAAAACAAGGCAAAAAAGACATTAGTTAAAAGTGACTCAAAAGGGCAAAAAAAGGAAACAAGTGGCAAGTGGCAAAAAATGGTGACAAAGAGAAAAAATTGGGGAAACAATGGGGAAAAAACAGGAAACAAGTGGTATATAGCGCCAAAAGATAGCTTAAATGGGCAAAATATGGTGAAAAGGGCAAAAAAATGGGATAGAAGTAGCTAAAAGAAGTAGGAAAAATGGGCAAAAAAAGAGGGAAAATAGTTGTGTTAAATCGAAAAGGGTAGCGTATATGGGGGAAAGGTGGCAAAAAATGGTTACAAAGGGCAACCATTGGAAAAAAGTGGCAAAAATGGTTAAAAAAAAGGGCAACAATTGGAAAAAAAAGTGGCAAAAATGGTAAAGAAAAAAAAAGGGGGCAAAAATTGGAAAAAAGTGTCAAAAATGTGAGAAACGTAGGAAAAAAGTGGAAAAATGTTTACAAAAAAGGGCAAAAATTGGAAAAAATGGCAAAAAAGGAAAAAAAAGGGCAAAAATGGTTTAAAAAAGGGCAAAAATTGGAAAAAAGTGGCAAAAATGTTTACAAAAAGGGCAAAAATTGGAAAAAAAGTGGCAAAAATGGTTTAAAAAAGGGCAACAATTGGAAAAAAAGTGGCAAAAATGGTAAAGAAAAAAAAAGGGGGCAAAAATTGGAAAAAAGTGTCAAAAATGTGAGAAACGTAGGAAAAAAGTGGAAAAATGTTTACAAAAAAGGGCAAAAAATTGGAAAAAAAAGTGTCAAAAATGGTTTAAAAAGGGCAAAAATTGGAAAAAAATGGCAAAAAAGGAAAAAAAAGGGCAAAAATGGTAAAAAAAAAAAAAAGGGGCAAAAATTGGAAAAAAGTGGCAAAAATGTGAGAAACGTAGGAAAAAAGTGGAAAAATGGTTAAAAAAAAGGGCAAAAATTGGAAAAAAGTGGCAAAAATGTTTACAAAAAGGGCAAAAAATTGGAAAAAAAAGTGGCAAAAATGGGAGAAAAGTAGGAAAAAAAGTGGTATTTAATGGCAAAAGGATGCTTGAATCGGTGAAAAGTGGTAAAAACAAATTGTGGAAAGGGGCAAAAAGTTTCCCTTTTGAAGGATTTCTGGGGGCTAATATTTAAAATGAAGACATTGAAGAGCCTCATGTGGAGTTTCACTGATCTAGACGCTGAGGAGCGATGATGACTGCTAAATCATCCTGATGAAGAGGAAACGCCCTGATGACCCTGAGGCGGACCAACGGACTCTGATAAAGCTTTCACATTAACGGAGAGTTCAGCTCATTTTGAGCGTATTAACGGGAATCAAAGGGACCGTCGTCTGATTTCTGAGGAACTGCTCTCCTCTGAGTCTAAGCCCGCTGAGCCCATGACACAGCTGACCCTCGCTCGCACAGAGACGGCCTCTGAGGACTTACTTGCCCAGCTGGTTCCTGGAAACGTCGAGGGTCCTGAGCTGAGAGCATTTCCACTTAGCGGGGGCGGGGAGTGTCGCAATGAGATTCCCACACAGCCTCACAGAGACCAGGGCCTGGACGGGGGAGAGGGAGAGGGAGAGGGGGAGATAAACCACACAGTGACTATTTACTCTTGAGGAATTCAGCCGCCCGTTCACTTTCTTGGCGAGCGTCCGACCCTCCATCCAGCTGAGAGTTATCTGAGGGCAGAGCACGCTCAGAGACCAACGGCGGCGTTAACACATCAGACACAGACCCAAGATCACATCTGAGGGTTTATAAAAGAAGGGTGAGACACCACACAGGCACTGGAGCAGGGGTGTCCAACTCTGTCCCAGCAGGATTCAGGTCTAACCTGAGGACTAACAGGTCAACATTTAAACATAAATGTCAACCTCATTTTCACCAGTGATAAAATATGAAAAAAAAACCAGCACTGATGAAAAATCATCTGGAAATTCAAAAAAGTAAAGTGATAAGTTTAAAGGCTCAAATCTGAGATAAAAATTCAAATTTATCAGCTCAAAAGATCAGAACCTGATATTAAAAACAGAAAAATAATGTTTTTAAAAAGCAAATATACGAGGAGAAAGTTGAAATCATGAGTTTAAAGTCAAAATATGACTTAAAATTTGAAATTGTGAGGCTGATAGTTCAAAATATGGGATTAAAAAGCCAAAATTAGGAGCTGAAAATGTCAAAATATGAGCTAGAATTCAAAATGATGACTTAAAAAGTTAAAAATATGAAGGTCCAAATATGGTTAAAAAAGGTAAAAATTAGTCATTTAAAATGTCAACATATGAGAAAAAATTTGAAATCATGTTTTAAAAGTCAAACTATGGGATTAAAAAGCCAAAGTAAGGAGATGAAAAGGTCAAAATATGACTTAAGATTTAAAATTGTGAATCTAAAAGATAAAAATGTGACATATAAAGTCCAAATTCTGAGTTAAAAAGGTCAAAGCATGAAATGAAAAGTCAAAAATCATCAGTTTGAGTCGTAATCTTCAGATGCAAAATTGAACATATGATATAAAACAAATTATTATTTTTTTCCCATATTCTTGACTTTTTTACTTATCTTTCTTTCTCTTTACTTTTTCAGATTATTATCTTTTTTTTTTTTCAGATTTATTTGTGGGCATTTGTGCCCCTTTATTTGATAGATGAGGACAATGGATAGAGTCAGAAACAGGGACAAAAGCGGGGGAGAGACCTGCAGTGAAGGGCCGGAGGCCGGATTCAAACCCGGGCTGTCCACGTACATGGGGCGTGCCTTTAACCACTAGGCCACCTGCGCTCCACTTTTTCAGATTTTTATGGCTTAATAAGGATATTTGAAATAATCAAGGTTAAGTTTACATTATTATACTGGCGTCGCTCCCTCGCCACGCTTCAGATCGACTCATTTAGATCACAGATGTTTGAGCCTGCATGGACAGGTGAGGATTTTATACACCTGTGGGTCTGACTGGAACACCTGAAGTCATTAATTAACAGGTGTGGATGAATACTTTTGTCCATAATGTCAGTTCTTGGATGTTCTGATGAACCGACCAATAGGAAAAAGGTAGAGGATGGACCAATCAGGTTAGCTCTGCCTGTTGTTGCTATGCTGATTTCCTTTGATCTCACTGAGAGAGTCCCAACATTCTATCACACACACACTCACACACACACACACACCCATGGCATCAGATGCCAACCATTCCAGTGAAGTCTGATTGGTCCCTTTATTACCTGAAGTCTTACCTATGAAGACCTGTGATTGGTTTAAAGCTGATTATTCATATCTGAGTCATGATGAGTCAGCAGTCTTGGTAAAACATGAGAGTCAGACCTGTTTCCTACTGATAGTTATCTCAATCCTGAATATCCCCACAGACCTTAAACTACAGCGTTAAAATCTGAGTCTAAACCACTGATTTTCTACAGTAGTCACTGGACGCAGCACGCCGTCAGCAGCGACCTGTTCTACTGGGTCAAGGGCCGTCTGAACGGCGGCGTTGACGGAGCGGCGTGACAGCTGTTTGTGGTTTTATTGACTCACCGATCATCAGTTAAAACGCCTTTACTGATCCTACTTTGATCAGGATCGCCCCCCTCGAGGGTTTTATTACAGTCATTACCGCCGCCGTCACTGCTGCAGGCCAGGGCGATCACAGCCAATCACAGCCAATCACAGCCAATCACAGCAAATCACAGCCAATCACAGCCAATCACAGCCAACCACAGCCAATCACAGCCCTCAGTTTATAGTAGTCTTTAAAACCAATAAAAACTGAATCATCAGAAAAATCAAAGTGCTGAGCTCTAATCTGTTTCTGTTTCAGTCGTCCTCCAATCATCCTCTATTACTATTATTGATCCTCAATCATCCTCTATTACTATTATTGATCCTCAGTCATCCTCTATTACTATTATTGATCCTCAATCATCCTCTATTACTATTATTGATCCTCAATCATCCTCTATTACTATTATTGATCCTCAATCATCCTCTATTACTATTATTGATCCTCAATCATCCTCTATTACTATTATTGATCCTCAATCATCCTCTATTACTATTATTGATCCTCAATCATCCTCTATTACTATTATTGATCCTCAATCATCCTCTATTACTATTATTGATCCTCAATCATCCTCTATTACTATTATTGATCCTCAATCATCCTCTATTACTATTATTGATCCTCAATCATCCTCTACTACTATTATTGATCCTCAATCATCCTCTATTACTATTATTGATCCTCAATCATCCTCTATTACTATTATTGATCCTCAATCATCCTCTATTACTATTATTGATCCTCAATCATCCTCTATTACTATTATTTACTTATTGATCCTCAATCATCCTCTATTACTATTATTGATCCTCAATCATCCTCTATTACTATTATTGATCCTCAATCATCCTCTATTACTATTATTTACTTATTGATCCTCAATCATCCTCTATTACTATTATTTACTTATGGATCCTCAATCATCCTCTATCACTATTATTGATCCTCAGTCATTCTCTATCACTATTATTCACTAATTGATCCTCAATCATCCTGTTTTATCTCTGAGTGAGTTTTACTGTCCTCAAGTCACATTAATCACTTTGTTTCCCACACTGACACAGTAGCTTTAATTGTCAATCTCTATGTCTTGTCTGCGTATTTCCATCGCCCTTATTTGCTATTTTTTTGCTACTTTAAATCCATTTTTACTGCCTTTTGCCCATTTTTACTGCCTTTATTCTGATTTTTGCCCATTTTAGTCACTTTCACTCAATTTTCTCCATGTTGTTACCACTTGAAGCCCATTTTTGCCACTTCTTTTTAACACTTTGATCCTACTTTTTGCAATTTTTTGCCTGTTTTTGCCACTTCTCGTCCATTTAAGCTGCTTTTTGCAATTAAATGCAACTTTTTGCCCAGTTTTTCCCCACCTTTTTCTGATTTTTGCCCATCTTGGTCACTTTTCACTCATTTTTTGCAACGTTTATGCCACTTAACTCATTATTTGGTCACTTCCCACCCACTTTGGCAGCTTTTTTTGGCCTTTTTTTGGAAACTTTTCACACATTCAACCTGCCTTTTGCAATTAAATGCCACTAATTTCCCATTTTACCACTCTTTGATCCTTACTGCCCATTTTTGCCACCTTTATTCTGCTTTTTGCCCATTTGGGTCACTTTTCACTCATTTTTTGTAACGTTTTTGCCACTTAACTCATTATTTTGTCATTTTCCACCTATTTTTGCAGCTTTTCTCCCAGGGTTTGCTGATTTTTGACCATTTTTTCCACCTCTAACCTATTCTAATTGCCATTTTTCACCACTTAGATTGTGGCTCTTATGAATGTATTTTTCAACAGTTGGGCTCTTTGGTTGAGTAACACTGCTCTAACGTCTCATACTGCAGAGTTTTTTTTCCTGCATTGTTTAATTGCTTTTATTTTCCTCATGATCTGCCTGACGATTCTATTTCTTTCTTTCTTTGCACGATTTTCATTTCATCATTTCTCCAGCATATTTGCAGACTTCTGTTTTTAAATAAGTTTGTATTATTACCATGTTTAATTAGTGATAGTGATTAGAGAGCAGTGAAGTCTTTCCATCTAAATGTTCCTCTGAGTTTAGATCAGGAGCATCTTCAGCCAACAGGACTGTTGATAGAGAAAAGTCCAAACTTAGAGACAACGAGAGAAAAAGCTCTCAAAGGTCGGACGCTGCAGAACAAACATGATTAGATTTAAAAGGTCTGGTGCAGACTCAGCCTCTCCATGTGTCCCTGACTATCAGGAAGACAGCATCAGTTAAAGAGCCACACATGGAGCAATGGCGCCCTCTGGTGGCGGCTTCACAGACAACACCCTAAAAATAACCCCCATCCACCTGGAGCAGGTATGTCAGACTCAATCACAGCAGGGGCCAGATTCTGAATTTGGGTCTAACCTGAGGGCCTAACTGGGTCAAGATTTAACCATAAACTGTCAACCTCATTTTCACCAGCAATGACTTATGGGGAAGAAATACTTGGCACTGATGACAAATGGTTTTGAGATTAAAAAAAAAAGTCAAAATGATAAGTTTTAAGGCACAAAATCTGAGATAAAAATTCAAACTTACTAGCTCCAGAGGTCAAAACAGGGCATTAACAGTCAAAATAAAGGTTTTAAAAGGCAAGTATATGAGGTAGAAAGTTGACATTATGATTTTAAATGGTCAAAACATCAGATAAAAAATTGAAATCATGAGTTTTAAAGGTCAAAATATGAGATAAATTTCAAAATCATCAGCTTAAAACATCAAGGGTGAGAAAAAATTTGAAATTTTGAGTTTTAAAGGTCAAAATATTACTTTAAAATTGAGGATACAAAAGGTCAAATTATGAGCAAATATTTATAGTAAGAAGCTAAAAAGGTCAAAATGAGAGAAAAAATTCAAAATCGTGAGTTTAGGGCGTGCTGGGAGTCGAGTGGGTTCAAATCCGGCCCGTGGCACTATTTCCTGCATGTCTCTCCCCGCTCTCTTCCCTGATTCCGACTCTATCCACTGTCCTGTCCAATAAAGGCCAAAAATAAATCTTTAAGGAAAAAAAAAAAGCTGTGAGTTTAAAAGGTCAAAATATAACTTAAAAATGTAAAACTGAGGATCTTAAAGTTCAAACAATAAGAAAAAAAGTCAAAATTGTGAATTGAAAAGGTCAAAATATGCAATAAAAAGTCACAAATGTAACTTTGCTTCATAACTGAGATTTAAAATTAAGAATATGAAATGCAAACAGAAATTATTTCCCATATTCCTGAATTGTTTGAACTTTTTAGGCACTTTTTTATGACTTAACAAGGATTTTATAAATCATCAAGGTTTAGTCTACATTTTTAAACTGGAGGAAATCTGCAGACCTCATACTGGTGGACCAGTTATAATAAAAATATATGATCTGGTGGGCCGGGTATAACTGTACCACGGTCTGGATTTGGCCCCCGGACCACCCCTGACCTAGAGCTCTTTACGTGGACGGGAACAGATCCACATCAGTCCAGAGTAATCCCGCTGATGAGGATCCAGATTTCTGATCGGGTTATTTACACCGGCAGTGGTTCGCCCGTACCTCGAGCTCAAAGAAGTGCGGCGGCAGCTCGCTCAGGCTGTTGTCAGAGAAGTCCACCTCCTGCAGCTGAGTCCTCCAGAAGATGGAGAAGGAGTCGGGGAGACTTTGGATGGCGTTGGATGAGGCTTTGCATTGTTTCTGGAGATGAGATTGACAACACATGTTTACAGATGTGTTAAACCATCTATGAAATAATAATCAGATGCAACAACACATTTATGAAGGAGCCTGTTATTACATCTTTTCTATTCTTTCTATTCAGAAAGGAAAAGGACGGCGAGCAGCCATCCCTGCCGAGGCCTTTAACGGCACGTTAAAATAGATGGATGGGGACCATGTCAGGATTATTCAAAGCAGTGGCTCTCAAATGGTGTGGCGATGTACACTAGTGTACTTGAGACCAGCCTAGGTGTGCCTTGGGAATCTGACCGGATCCCTGGAAACCCCCAGAGAACGGACCCTCCCCAGTAGTGCTTTACTGATGAGTGTGTGTGTTGGATCAGTAGCATTGGTGCTAGCATCCTGGCTAACAGTTACCTCATTTGGCAAGCTATTATTGAGTTGAAATTGGTGTTGAAATTATTAATTCATGCTACTTTTAACAAAGTTAACCAGTTTTTCTACCCATTTTGCCACTAATTTTGTCAATCTAAAAAGTTTTTTGCTGCTTTTTTGCAATTTTGCAACTTTTTAAAAATACTTTAGACCCATTTGTTGCAACTTTTTGCCACATTTAATCCATTTTTTGCTACTTTTAGACAATTTTTGGCTACATTTGCTGTTATTTGGATATTTTTAACCAATTTTTTCAACACTTTTTACCATGTTTAAGCAACTTTAACCCTTTTTGCCACCTTTCTGCCACTTGTAACCTATTTTGTCACCTTTTTGACACTTTCAACCCATTTTTGCCACCTTCTTTCTAATTTTCACTCACTTTGCCTTTGTTTGGCCACTTCTTGCCCAATTTTGCCCATTTTTAATCACTGTTAAGCCACCGTTTTACAACATTTAACCCTTTTGGCCACTTGTAACCCATTTTTGTCACCTTTTTGACTCTTTCAACATGTTTTGCCACTATTAACCAATGTTTTGGCCCTTTATGCCAATTGTTAACCATTTTTGACTTTGTCTTGCCACTTTTTAACCAATTTTGCCATGTTTTATCATCACTTTAACCAATTTTTTGCCACCTTTCAGGCACCTTTTGCCCACTTTTGCCACCCCCAGTTGTCTGGGCCCCAGAAACCTCTCCCCTTTAGCCCCCTTATGGGCCACCTTGACTGCTACATTATTTAAAAGTCTATTTTGTGTTGATATAAATATGGTGTGCCTTGAGATTTTGGCTTAACCTTAGGTGTGCCTTGGGTGAAAAAAGTTTGAAAACCACTGATTTAAACATGGTAGCCCTGAATCGGAGCCGTGCATCTCCAGCAGTGACCTCCAGGGTCAGTATAAAGTGGATCCTGGTCTGGTGGGGTGTTTTTGCTCGTTCCTACCAGTGGACACGCCCAGGCGTCGGGGAAAGTGCTCAGCTTGTTCCTGCTCACGTTGAGGATGCTCAGCGATTTCAGCCAGTGCATGACGGACACGGGCAGAGCGCTAAGACCGTTATCGGACACGTCCAGCTCCTCCAGCTTACGCAGACCGATCCAGTTTGTCCCTGAAATGAGGAGGAAAAGACACAACTAACGCTTACATCAGACCCATATAAACGCCAAAGGCCTGGCAATCCTCCAGCTACTGTTACCTTCACTGTCAATGTCATGGAGCTGATAAACTACAAAATTAACTCTTTAAAAAGGAAGGGAAATTCATTCTGTCTACAATGTTATGGTAATAAAAATTATTACTAACAATCCTGGGTGTGGAGGAAACTCTCCTTTAATCAGCTGATCAGGAACAAAGGCATAAATAAGGAACTAATTATCAGGGTCAGGGTTAAAATGAACATGTTAATAGCTCCATAAGCTATAACGTTGCTTATAAGCATCATGAAGTATTTAAATTATATCTGATATACTCAAAGAAACCAGTATTAAAACTGATATATAAATAAAGGTCAGATCTAAAACTTCTGTCATTAAAACAAACTTTAAAGTTTAAAGACAAAGTCAAACAAAGAAAAAGTCTGAAGCTGATGTAGCTCTGTTAGTCCTAAATTAAACTCATTAACTTACCTGTCATACAGTCAATATTTACAGCTAAGCTAGACTGACAATTAAAGCAGATAAAGGCTGGTATTCCCAGCTGCTCTAGGCTGATATCTATGGTGGATATAGAACAATATAGGCCAAAGGTTAGAGCTGATATAAGCTGATATTCACAGCTGCTACAGACTGATATTTACAGCTGATATAGACTGATATTTAGAGCTGTTATAGACTGATATTTACAGCTGATATAGACTGATATTTAGAGCTGATATAGACTGATATTTACAGCTGATATAGACTGATATTTAGAGCTGATATAGACTGATATTTACAGCTGATATAGACTGATATTTAGAGCTGATATAGACTGATATTTACAGCTGATATAGACTGATATTTAGAGCTGTTATAGACTGATATTTACAGCTGTTATAGACTGATATTTACAGCTGATATAGACTGATATTTAGAGCTGATATAGACTGATATTTACAGCTGATATAGACTGATATTTAGAGCTGTTATAGACTGATATTTACAGCTGTTATAGACTGATATTTACAGCTGCTATAGACTGATATTTACAGCTGCTATAGACTGATATTTACAGCTGTTATAGACTGATATTTACAGCTGCTATAGACTGATATTTACAGCTGCTATAGACTGATATTTACAGCTGTTATAGACTGATATTTACAGCTGCTATAGACTGATATTTACAGCTGCTATAGACTGATATTTACAGCTGATATAGACTGATATTTAGAGCTGTTATAGACTGATATTTACAGCTGTTATAGACTGATATTTACAGCTGCTATAGACTGATATTTACAGCTGCTATAGACTGATATTTAGAGCTGTTATAGACTGATATATACAGCTGTTATAGACTGATATTGACAGCTGTTATAGACTGATATTTACAGCTGCTATAGACTGATATTGACAGCTGTTATAGACTGATATTTACAGCTGTTATAGACTGATATTTACAGCTGTTATAGACTGATATTTACAGCTGTTATAGACTGATATTTACAGCTGTTATAGACTGATATTTACAGCTGTTATAGACTGATATTTACAGCTGCTATAGACTGATATTGACAGCTGTTATAGACTGATATTTACAGCTGTTATAGACTGATATTTACAGCTGTTATAGACTGATATTGACAGCTGTTATAGACTGATATTGACAGCTGTTATAGACTGATATTGACAGCTGTTATAGACTGATATTGACAGCTGTTATAGACTGATATTGACAGCTGTTATAGACTGATATTGACAGCTGTTATAGACTGATATTTACAGCTATTATAGACTGATATTTACAGCCAATTCAGGCCAATATTTAAAAACACTAAAAGTGGATATTATCAGCCAGTTCGTTGTGATATTTACTGACATGAGCCTGAAATTTACAACCACAAAAAATGTTCTTTATGGTTAATAAATGTCAGTATTTTCTGCCAACATTTACAGCTGATCTGTTGGCTGTTAATATTAGAAGAAATGTTCAGATCCACCAATACTGATGTGATGTTGATCCATTTCTACAACCTATTAGCACAATGACAAACTAAAAGGCCCTATCATCAGGTTCTAGGCATCAGGATGTTCTAAAAAGAGTAAAAATACTCATAGCATATCTAAAAACAGTCATGAGGTTGTTTTACTAGAACCATGAGGCTCTCTATTGTTCTACTGTGTACCTGGAGGAATGTCAAAGATATCGGTGAGCTGGTTCTTAGCTGCAGAGAGTCTCTGGATGTAGATCAGATGGAGGAGTCCGACTGGTAACGAAGACAGCTTGTTCTGAGACAGATTAACCTGTTTGAGACTAAAACACAGAGAGACAGACCTGATCAACAGAGCTCAGATCAATATAAACATCTGTTTTTACTCTGTTTAACAGAGAGACAGACCTGATCAACAGAGCTCAGATCAATATAAACATCTGTTTTTACTCTGTTTAACAGAGAGACAGACCTGATCAACAGAGCTCAGATCAATATAAACATCTGTTTTTACTCTGAAGTTTAGAATGAACACGAAGAAACTGATTCATGTTTTGTTTTCAGTGTCATTAAAAAAAATAAAATAAAACAATATTTTCACATTTTTCCAATTCCACAACAACAAAAACAGAAGACCTGGACCCCTACTATC
Source organism: Cheilinus undulatus (assembly GCF_018320785.1). NCBI lineage: Eukaryota > Metazoa > Chordata > Actinopteri > Labriformes > Labridae > Cheilinus > Cheilinus undulatus. The sequence goes on along the minus strand of NC_054865.1, from coordinate 58,461,824 downwards.
CTGTTTTACTAACATCAGTGTTTGAACACCTGCGGTATGAACAGTAACGTTTTGAGTGTGTGCGGCGCCTACCTGGAGCAGATGACTTCCTGAGAACTGTGTGCGGCCGGCAGCTCTCTCAGCAGATTATCGGACAGATCCAGAGCGGTGAGGTGGATCAGACCCCACGGCACCACAGAGGGCAGAGCGGTCAGGCTGTTAGAGGACAGATCCAGAACGGTGATCCTGGAGGACACGTCCATGAACCAGTCCAGCTCCAACCAGGGCAGCTGCAGTCCGCTCCAGCACACACTCACAGTCTAGGTATATATAGATATCAGCGATATTTTACTAATGTTTTATTATCATTATAATCAACCAACCAATCAGAGACAGCCCTCTCTCATAGCAGCCAATACTGGGCTACTTCCTGTTAGACAAACCCTCCCCCTGGGAGGTCTGTGGCGGTGAAAATGTGACCATAATTTGATCTCCTCACCGTGTTTTAAAGGTGTTAAAGTCCAGAAGTTCTTCATCATAATAAAAACCTTTAAGCTGATCAGTGAGTCTGACCAGAACATCGAACTTCTCTACCGTTAGCGTTAACGTTCGTGGCTCTCTCACCGTCTCGCCATCGGCGTCCGTCGTTTCTTCTAGTTTGTTTCGGAGGAGGAGCTTGCTGAAGGCGGGGTGATCCATCAGCGTGTACGAGGAGAATCCGGCGCCGTTCTGCAACAGGAAGTCGGCGATCTCTTCATTTCCTACAGACAGGACAAGATAAGACAGAGTTTCCTAATCATTTTTCCTTGGAGCCCCGCCTACATGCACCTAAGAAAAGTGAACCGCCCCCAAGAGCGGAGAAAAAGTGACACACTGCCACCAAAGATCAACATAGATTTGAACGGTTTCACTGATAACACCCTAAAAAGGCCCGTGCATGCTTTTCTTATCAAAAGATCTTTGTATAAAGTACTGAATATCTGCTTGATCGTGGTTTTAGTCAGTAATTATTAATCTAGTTTTGGCAGCCTCAGAGCAGACAAAGCCTTGTGCCCCTCTAAGACCTTTGGTGCCCCCCCGAGGGGTCCTGGACCCCAGGTTGGGAACCAATGAGACAATGAGACAATTAGCAATAACAATAATCAATAACAACAATCTAACAATAATCTAACTGCAATTTTTTCCTGCAATATTGCAATAGCGATTTGAAACGCGATTATTTAGGTTCCTCAGTTTTTCTGTTCAACAAACATCAGCAAGAAATCCTTCTGTATTATAACAAGTACAATATTAGAGAAGCTAAACTAGGGCTACATTTAGAATAAAAACATCTTACTGCCATTTTGGCTCATAGAGCAAATTTGATATCAGTTGTTTTATTGAAGGGGACGATCATTTCTCATATTCTTCTCATTTTGATGAAGAAAAATAAATGCATGAGCAAGAAAAGTAAGATTTTTGTAAAAAATAAAATAAAATAAAAACATACTTGAAGGATTAGATAACATAAAGCAGTGATAATCAACGCATGGCTCATTTATGTCTTAATTTTAAATATTATTCCCCCAGAAAACCTTAAAAAGGGAACTTTTTCCCCCTTTTCACCCATTTTAGCTACTTTTTGCCTTTGAAAACCACTTTTTTCCGACTTTTATCCCATTTTTGCCTGTTAGGACTATCTTTTGCCATTTAATACCACTTTTTCTCTACTTTTTTGCCCATTTTGACACTTTTTTGCAACTTTTTACCCATTTTTGCCACCTTTAGCCCATTTTTGCCACCTTAAGCCCATTTTTCCCCCTTTTCACCCTTTTTTCTCTGCATTTTCACCCGTTTAAGCTACGTATTGTCCTTAAATACCACTTTCTCCTGGTTTTTACCCATTTTAGCCAATCTTGACGGCTTTTTGCCCTTTTTATTCACTTTCCACTCATTTTTGTTTTGACCATTTTGCCACTTTTGTACCATTTTATGCCAACTGTAACTCATTTTTTGTCACTTCTCACCCATTTTTGCTACTTTCTGACCCTTTTTCCACTTTTCCTCCCCATTTTCACCCATTTTTGTTGCTTTTTGACCATTTTGCCGCCTTTAACTTATTTTTATTGCTACTTTAATCTGTTTTTGCCACTTTTCACCACTTAGATTGTGGCTCTTGCAAAGGTATTTTTAACTATTTTGCTCTTTGCAAAATATTATAATATTTGCTATTTTGGTCTGCGATTTGAAAATCGCAGCATGCCATAATACGATTTAATCTAATTTGCGATTAATTGCCCAGCCCTACCATCAAATATAAGAATGAGCTTTCATAAATGTCCCAGTGCGGTCTTAGACTGGATCCCTCACTCCTCTGGAGCTTTGTTCTCTTTTAAGAAAGTTGTCAACGACGCTGGTGTGTCTCTGCAGGTTAAAAATCCATCAGATCTTCATTTTAAAGTTTTGGGTCTTTATAAACGTCTGAAACACATCAGACCGTCTTAACCAGCCCCAAACATCGCCAACACTCAAACACTGTCAGGTTTTAGCGCCGCTTCAGTTTCAGAGGTTTCGGACTCACTGATCAACACACTGATCGTTTTAAACCTGCGGTCTCACACAGAATCACAGCACCAGACATGATGATGGTGCAGGTTTTAAAGCCTGATCTGGTCTCACAGATCTCCACGTTTTAAACAGTTTTATGTTTTTATTTGTTTGTTGTCCTGCTCCTTTATTCTAACTCCGAGTGCTGGAGCAGCAGGTTAATCCTCCGAGCCAAATAACCTTGTTTCAGGCTCAGATCCAGCCCGACGCTTTACTGTGGCTCCACTGGATCATAAAGTTCTAATATTTAACTGCATTAAACAGAAGAACTTTCAGTTTTAGTCTCGGCCTAAATGATGCCGAGGAACCAAAGTCTCCAGAGTCTGTAGTCAACCTCATTCTAACCTCCTCAGACTCTGCATGAACATCAGAACGTCACAGACTTTCCTACGACCCAGTCATCATTTCTGCCGTTAGAGTTTTAGAGATCATTCTCCAGAATCTCCATTCAAGGTGAAGCAAAGCGCTCTAAATGTTGGGAGAATGTGGCCTGGAATTTTCAGGAAATTTGTGTAAATTTTTTGGGATATTTTGGATAATTTTGTTGGAAATGTTGGTGATATGATTTTAAATTCCAGGGAATTTGTTTGATAATTTTCAGAAGTTTTCATGGAAATTTGGGAAATATATTTGCAGTTTCTGGGAATTTGAATAGAAGTTTTTGGGGGACTTTGAAATTTTGGGGCATTTTCATGGGAATTTTGGAATTATTTGTAAAGTTTTGGGACTCTGTTTGGGAATGGGGGTGTCTGAAAATTCAGGGGCTTTGTGAGGATTCTTGGGGAAAATTTCATCATTTTCATGTATTGGTAAATAATTGTGAATTTGATAAGACACTAGGCATATCTGCTGTTAAAATTGAGGAATTTGGTTGGAAAATTTCAGGAATTTCTATGGCATTTGAATGATGAAGTTTCACTGAAACAGTTGGGTAAATTTGAAGAAATTGGAAGGTTACTTTATTGTGACACTTTAAAAATGTGCGTTGGAACTTTAACATATTTCTTTGAAATTTTAGGAAATTTGTTTGGAAATTTCAGGGAATTTCCTTAGATATTTTGGGGATATGTTGTATATTTTCGAGAGTTTTACTGGGAGTTGTGGGTGAAATTTTCTTTTAACTCTTTTGGGCATTTTCATGGAAATTTAATATTTTTTTTATTTTTTGGGGGGGGGGGGGGTTTGTTTGAAAATGCAAATAATTTTTAGGAAAATTTGGGGAATTAATTTTGAATTTTGGGGAATTTTTTTTTTTTTTAATTGCATTTTCATGGAAATTTGAATATTTTTTTTATATTTTGGGGGGGTGGTTTGTTTGAAAATGCTAATAATTTTCAGGAAAATTTGGGGAATTGATTTTGAATTTTGGGGAATTTGATTTTTTTTTTTTTTATTGTATTTTCATGGAAATTTGAATATTTTTTTTATTTTTTTGGGGGGGTTTGTTTGAAAATGCTATTAATTTTTTATGAAAATTTGGGGAATTAATTTTGAATTTTGGGGAATTTGAGCTAAATCTCTGTGATTTGCTTTGAACATTAATTTTATTTAATATTTTTTTTAATTTGAATTTTCATGGAAATTTGGGGAATTTATCTGTAAATTTTCCGGACTTAGTGAATTCGGCAGGGGAATGTCCTTTCAAATGCTCGAGACTTTTTGGGAAATTTGGGGAATGTGGTTTAATGCTATGGGGAATTTTCGTGGAATTTTGGAGACCTACCTGCGCGTGCAGCTGCGTACAGCGGCAGCCCTGTGATGACGGCAAACTCTTCGCTGTGGATGGCGCAGTCTTTGGCATCGGCTCCGTAACCTTGGACCAGCAGACGGACCACATCCAGGTGACCCTGCTGACAGGAAGTGGCCAGCATCCAGTTTAACAAGTCGGCCCTCAGACACGGCCCTGGAGGACGATGGAATAATGATCAGCAGAGACAAAAGCAGATCACTTTAACCCACACAGAGCAGAAACCGCACCGTCAAGGACCATCGATAAAAGCACAACACTTCTGCTTCTGTCCCTTCAAAATAAAAGTCTGTCATTCTGTTAAAGGGGGAACTGACATTTATAGACGACTGAATATCTAATAAAGACTGAGTGGACAGTTGGTGACAATAGGCAGTATCAGACTCTGTCAACTGCTAGGACATCCTGCTTGCTGTTAGGACATCCTGCTAGCTGTTAGGACATCCTGTTAGGACATCCTGTTTGCTGTTAGGACATCCTGTTTGCTGTTAGGACATCCTGTTAGCTGTTAGGACATCCTGTTTGCTGTTAGGACATCCTGCTAGCTGTTAGGACATCCTGTTAGGACATCCTGCTAGCTGTTAGGACATCCTGTTAGGACATCCTGTTTGCTGTTAGGACATCCTGTTTGCTGTTAGGACATCCTGTTAGCTGTTAGGACATCCTGTTTGCTGTTAGGACATCCTGCTAGCTGTTAGGACATCCTGTTAGGACATCCTGTTAGGACATCCTGTTTGCTGTTAGGACATCCTGTTAGGACATCCTGTTAGGACATCCTGTTTGCTGTTAGGACATCCTGTTTGCTGTTAGGACTTCCTGTTAGGACATCCTGTTAGGACATCCTGTTTGCTGTTAGGACATCCTGTTTGCTGTTAGGACATCCTGTTTGCTGTTAGGACTTCCTGTTAGGACATCCTGTTAGCTGTTAGGACATCCTGTTAGGACATCCTGTTAGCTGTTAGGACATCCTGTTAGGACACACTGTTCGGGACAAACACAAAGACTTTGTAGGATGGCTAACTCCCTGTTTATCTACCTGGTATGGAGTCCAGCAGCTCCCGGACCAGCCCGCTGTTTCCGTAATACGCCGCCACGATGGCCGGGTTGTTGTTGGACGGCTGAGGAGGCACAGGAACGTGGGCCTCTTTCAGCAGGTAAGACACGCTCTGCAGGTCATCGTGCTGAGCCGCCACGCACAGGAGGATGACCTAAAACACAACATGATGGTCAGAGTTAGACCTAAAACCACAATTCCAAAAGAGTTGGGTCACTTAGTAAAATGTGAAAAAAAAACAGAAGTCAGTGACTGTTAACTCTGATAAACCCATATTCTATCCACACTAGAACATAAACAACGTATCAGATGCTGAAACTGAGAATTAAGGATTCAGAAAGTCAAGCTATAGCTGGATTTTACAGCCAATCTTATTTCTATTTTAAAACGAGAATTCAAACATTAAAAAAACAAGCTGTTTCCTGATTACTGTTCAAGAAAAGGAGAGCGAACCATCAAAAACTCAGGCAGACTGATTTCAAACTGAGAATCATAAACAGGAAACGATAAAAACAAACTTGAACAAATGAAACTGTGTGATTTGTCTCCTGTCATCTTTATGTTCTGATCAAAAAGGGAAGATCAAAGAACAGAACAGCGGTGATGTAACATTGTTTTCATTTGTGCAGGTGTGCAGAAAAAGAATGTTACATGATGATGTGTTCTCTTCTTTGATCTGCTATTTTTTTTTTCCTTTCTGAGAAACAAAAAACTGAAAACAAAAACAGTTTATTCTTAATTTCTGTTTCACGATTTTCAGTTTTTATTTTTCAAACAGAAATGAAAAAATGAAACAGTTTTTTATCTTCTACACCACTTTCCACATTATTATGCAAATGACATTTTTTCTCTTATTTTCCTAAATATTAATTTAAATGACAGAATATTTTCAAGTCATCAGCCGTTAGAGCGTAATTCAAATGTTTTTGAACAAACTTCATAATAATAACCATTATTTTTTTTAAATGAAAACCTCAAACTGCACTGTTCCACATTATTATGCACGACAAAGTTTTAAAAGATTTTATAGGTTGTAAAGAAGTGAAAATGTTCATTCATTGAATCTGCAGCATTAGGAGGTCATATTTACTGAAATCAAAGCTATTTCAATCAAAAACATCTGAACAGGCCAAGTTCCATGTTAACAGGAGGTATTTGAAGCTGCTGGTGCCTCTGGAGTCCCACCAACCTCAAGGTGTAGGATCCTCCAGAGGCTTGCAGTCGTGTATAAACCTACTATTCAGCCCCCCCTAACCAATGCTCACAAGCAGAAACGGTTGCAGTGGGCCCAGAAATACATGGAGACTCATTTTCAAACAGTCTTGTTGACTGATGAGTGCCGTGCAACCCCGGATGGTCCAGATGGAGGAGTAGTGGATGGTTGGTGGATGGCCACCATGTCCCAGCAAGGCTGTGACATCAGCAAGGAGGGGGCGGAGTCATGTTCTGGGCCGGATTCATGAGGAGAGAGATGGTAGGCCCCTTTAAGCCCGTTCAGACTGGGAGCGTGACGTGCACATCTCGACTGCGACACACGTGGATTTTCAATTTTATTGCATGTTAACAAGTCAGGGCTTTCAGACTGCCTGCATGTGCGCCGCATCTTGTGCGGCTGGTACGCCCGGCTCACGCACGGAGGATTGAGAGATTCAAAGTCTCGCCTATTTTTTCCGTGCACCGCGTGTGGCTGTGGACCATATTAGACAGGAAAATGATAAATGGAGAGCCATATTTACATCACTGTGGCAAAAATACTCATGGAATATGTTTACAATGTGTTTCTTGATAACCCTGAGGAAGGCCACAAGCTTAAATGCACCTGTTTTATAAAGTTGTTCCCTAAAGATCTACTATTAGTGACGCTTTATGTCCCCACACTGGTTGAATATGTCACAGGAAAGATAAACACCCATGAATGCTTTTCTGGTTTGTGCTTTCAAATTAAAAGCCTGGTTTAGTATTTCTGTAGAGAAACTCCGTTCACTTGTACAGAATGCTTTTGTTTTGAATAGTTCCCGACAAACTTCCTCAATACGCTGAATCAACAAGCTTGTAGGGGGTTTATTTAGGTAAAACTCGTGAAGAAGGACAGGGCTTTGAGAGCAGGAAAATGCGGCTGACACGCAGCAAACTTGCGCCCTGTGTGAAATCCGCACCGGCACGATCCCAGTTTGAAACGGGCGTTAGGATCTCTGAAGGTGTGAAAATGACCTCGGCAAAGTATCTAGAGTTTCTGACTGACCACTTTCTTCCACGGTACAAAAAGAAGAACCGTGCCTTCTGTAGCAAAATTTTCTTTATGCATGACAATGAACCATCTCATGCTGCAAAGAATCCCTCTGTCATTGGCTGCTATGGGCATAAAGGGGAGAAACTCATGGTGTGGCCCCCATCCTCCCCTGACCTTTAACCCTGCTGAGAACCTCTGGAGCATCCTTAACTCTGTTGTGCATAATAATGCAGAGCAGTGCATTTTGAGATTCTTATTTTTAAAAAATAATGGTTATCATTATGAAGTTTGTTCAAAAACATGTGAATTATGCTCTGATGGCTGATGACTTGAAAAATACTCTGACTGTCATTTGCATAAATATTTAGGAAAGTAAGAGAAAAACGTTATTTGCATAATAATGTGGAAAGCGGTGTAGATGTTTGGATCAAAAAAGGAAGATCAAAGAATGAACACTAGTGACGTAGCATTCCTTTTTCTCCATCTGTGTGACCTGGTGCAGGTGTTAGAATATTACATCACCAGCTGTAATCTTCCTTTTTTGGTCCAAACATAAAATCGATAAAATAAAAACGAACAGTTTCTCTTTCATTGTCTCCTTTCTGGAAAAAAAAACTGAAAACAAAAAAAGTGTATTTTTCTGTTTCTTGATTCTGAGTCTGATGTAGAGCCGCCTTAAAGCAGGTTTTCCCTTTGCTCTGCTTTATTTTTAAACATTATTGTGAAATATTTCTTTCTTGAGCTTGGATTTCCTCTTAGAAATTAAAAACCGTCTGGCTGTAATCTACGGCGGCCGTGCTGGCTAATAAACCCAGTTTCAGTCTTCACCTGCTCCTGGAAACAGGATAACAGAGATTAAACGATTACTGCGCTGGACGCCATGAATCCTGCTCACATTTATTCCACAGTATCAGAGGAAGTTTAGCTCACAGCGGCATGTTTTGGCGTACTCACCCCGTCGATGTGCGGCGTCCCCCCGCTGCACTCCACACAGCAGGCGCGTTGAATCAGCTCCCTGGCGGCGTCCTCCTCGCCGTCTTCATATGCCGCCTGGATGTTCTCAAGCGTGGGAGAAGGAACCAGAGGAGAGCAGTGCTCCGGAGCCTTCAGCAGCGATTCCTTGGCCCCCATCTGATCCCCCGGCCCTGACAGCACAGAGGAGGGGGGGTCGTGGTCAAACGGGAGTTAAAACAGGAGCATTTGTGCAGAGGATCAGGTAGCAGGAAGGACTCATTGTAAGAGCCAGGTCTTGATAAACTAGGTCAGCCTATTAAAAAATTCTCTGCAGCTGCAGCCTGGTGGATTAGTGCAAACTGTGAAACAGCGTCTGGTGGAATAAGCACGTTTACTGAACTCCGATCCCCCTGATCGTGTCAAAGGAGCAAAAACAAAGACTGGAGCTGCAGATGACGATGCTATGCTGGCATCCAGAGGCACAGACGCCAACGGCAGCAGCGTTCTCCAGAGGACACCAGGAGCCGGCCAGGCGTCCCAAGTTTTATGAAACTGATGTAGACGTTCTAGTAAAACACTTCTTCTAGGTAATCCTCTCTGTTTTGATGTTTTCTGTTATAGAGAATTCCTCTTTCTGGTCGCCTCTGTTTACATCAGTCCCACTACGAACATCCTCCAAGATCCCCGGTAAAACCCGCTGAGCTGATTGGATCCCCCTCAGGCTCAGCACTAAGTCAGTCATATCCTGTAGTCAGTGAGGCAGCGGTTTTTCATTTTGGCACAGTAAGAATGAGGAAAAAGAGAGGACGAGCCTCTGTTAGGATGCTGCACACAGCAGGATATAAAACTCCTGAAACCGAGCTCCAGTCATCAGCCGATGTCAACACGAGTGATCGACGGGGAACGGAAAAGATCAGCGATCTAAAAGAGAGGAAGAATGGTCTGACGGAGAGCAAAACACGACTGTGAAAGGACAGAAAGGAGATTTTAAAAAGACAGAAACAGATATCAGAAAGAGATTTTAAAATAATAACAGAAATCAGAAAGAGATTTTAAAATAATAACAGAAATCAGAAAGAGATTTTAAAATAACAATAACAGAAATCAGAAAGATTTTAAAATGACAATAACAGAAATCAGAAAGAGATTTTAAAAAGACAATAACAGAAATCAGAAAGAGATTTTAAAAATACAATAACAGAAATCAGAAAGATTTTAAAATGACAATAACAGAAATCAGAAAGAGATTTTAAAATAATAACAGAAATCAGAAAGAGATTTTAAAATAATAACAGAAATCAGAAAGAGATTTTAAAATAACAATAACAGAAATCAGAAAGATTTTAAAATAATAACAGAAATCAGAAAGAGATTTTAAAATAACAATAACAGAAATCAGAAAGAGATTTTAAAATAACAATAACAGAAATCAGAAAGAGATTTTAAAATAACAATAACAGAAATCAAAGAGATATTTTTCAACAGATCTAAAAAGAGATTAGAAATATTGAATAGTGAGCATAAAGGCACAGAAAAGAGGTTTACAAAAGACCAAAGATCAAAAATATTGTAACAAAATACAAAAAAGATCAAAAAGAGGTCAAAAAGTGACTGTAATGGGATAGAATAATGATCAAAAAGATATCGAAGAGATGAAAATTATTAAAAGAGATTCAAAAGAGATCAAAAAGATCTAAAAGAGATCAAAAGGATTTCTAAAAAAGATCAAAGAAGGATTCAAAAGAGATCAAAAGAAAAGCTGAAGTGGTCAAAAAGTGACTGTAAGGGGAAAGAAACGAGACTTTTAAGACCAAAAAGATCAGACAGAGAATGAAAAGAGATCAAAAGAGATGGAAAAGAGAAAAGAGATTTTAAAACGACTGAAAATAGATCAAACAGATAAAAAAGAGAAAAGGTATTCAAAAGAGTTGAAAAGAAAAGTTAAATGAGGCCAAATGTGAATGTAAGGAAATAAAAAAAGAGATTTTTAAAGACCAAAAAGATCAACTCAAAAGATCAAAAAAGAAAGAAAAGAGATTTTTTCCATCCATCCATCCACTTTTTTATACCGCTTATTTCGTTCCGGGTGGCAGGGGGGGCTGGAGCCTATCCCAGCTGTCATCGGGTGGGAGGCGGGGTACACCCTGGACTGGTCACCAGCCAATCACAAGGCTGACACGTAGAGACCGACAACCAGGCACGCTCACACTCACACCTACGACCAATTTAGGATCACCAGTTAACCTAACGAGCATGTTATTGGTGGTGAGGAAGCCGGAGTACCCGGAGAGAACCCACGCGTGCACGAGGAGAACATGCAAACTCCACACAGAAAGGCCCTGGCCCTGACCGGGAAGCGAACCAGCAACCTTTTTGCTGTGAGGCAACAGCGTTAACCCCTAAAAGAGATCAAGAGCAGATTGCAAAGAGGTCCAAAAGTGACTGTCAAGTAGGGGTGGGTAAAAATATTGATTAATTGATGCACTGCAATACCCCCCCCCCCAATTCAATATCGATTCAGCAAATCCTCTGAATCAATTCACCTCCCGGCCAGTAGGGGTCGCTGTGCGTGTAATTCACGTTGTATGGACAGAGTCCGCACTCAACCAACCAACCAACCATAACCATGTTATGTGAGGTTTATCACAATTTCCAAGAGGAAAGAAATATTAAGTTTACATGCACTTTACTTTTTCAGTGTTTACACAGAACTGTCATGTTTTTTACTTTTGTACTCCATATGCACAAATAAGTTATTATTGTGCAAATTTTTATTTTCAGATGTTTTATTGCTCAGAAATGTGAGGTGACCTGCCACATATTTTCACACTGGCATGTTAATAATTATTAAAAAATTGTCAACAGGTTATTTGTGAATTTCTACTTCTTACTGAATCGACATCCAAGCTTTTAAATCAATATCGAATCGAATCGCAACCTAATGAATTGAAATCAAATCGAATCGTGAGGTTCTTAACAATACCCAGCCCTACTGTCAAGGGAAAGAAAAGAGATTAAAACTGTTTAAAGGAGAAGATAAAGTGATCTAAGAGGTTTGCCCAGGATATCGGTGCACTGAGTATTTACTCAGGACTAGGGATGTAACCATATGAAAATTTCATATAACGGTTATTGTGACCAAAATTATCACAGTTATCGTTATTATCACGGTGTTGTTGAAATGTGCTCAAAATGTTCAAAAAGTACTTACACACACTGAAATCATTTAACCAAGTTTTTTAAAATAAAATAAAATAACACACACAACGTACTTTGTTGGCAGAACATTAAAATATTAACATCAAACATACAAATGTGCATTAAAGATGGGACCTTATGGCCATCAGAGGTAGCTGCACTTACGCAAATTGTAGATAAGATCCAAGAATACTTTTCTTTACATTCAGGGCTCAAGACTAGATCTAGTCTGACAGATCTAAGAAAAACTGGTACAGAAAGAAGACTTTCACTGTTTCATGTACCGCTGTGTACAGTCTCTCTCTCTCTCTCTCTCGCTCTCTCTTGCCATGTTTTCAAACTGCACACACACACCAGAGTCTCAGGGAGCGCTGCTCCTTCTTCTTCTATGGTGTTTAACGGCAGCTGGCATCCATGCAGTTGCATTACTGCCACAGAGCGCTGCGGCTTCTCTGAGTTTTCAAAGTGCGGTAATAAAACACGGTTTTAACGGTAATCAAAATTTGAAACGGTAATACTAACCGTCTCGAATTTTACCAGGGTTTATAGTGATACCGGTTATCGTCACATCCCTACTCAGGACAGACTGAGGCTAGCTGATCTGAGCTTGACCAGAAAAATATCAGTTAAGTCTCCATGTTTAACCGTCATAACCTCTCAGGATCAGGCAGGAAGCAGTGATCAGTTTATCGTTAAACAGCAGAATCAAGGTGATTAGTCTGAAAATGGTGGTTTAGACCTTTAACTTCTCTGTGAATCCTGTTCATAAGTTTATCATACTTCATATCATTTAGTTCAGAATGGTTTAGTATCCTGTTATAAATGCTGCTATCACGCCGGGGTGTGATGAAGTATCATCATTAACCCTCCGATGTGTTCTAAATGTTCCACCATCTCTGTTCTCTGTTCTCATGGAGTCTTGTTTTCCCTCTTTAGACCTTCTCTGAACACACACAGACAAAAACGTTCACATATTTTCGTTGGCACATCTGCCTACAACGGAAGCACAATACCAAGTAAAACGTGCGTTTGTGATGTCAGCTGAAAGGACCAATCAGAAGCAGCGGCTGGTTAATGCTGTTTCCTCTTTCTGAGCGGCGTGCCGCTGCCTTCACAGGCTTTAAATGAATTATTAACTCTCAGTCGGTCTGAGCGGCGTGCTGCAGAGGAAGCCTGGGGGACTGTAACCATTAGACACACGTGCAGCCCCCCCCCCCCCCAACATCAATAACCCCCCACCAGCCTCACAAAACCCACCAGAGGAACTTAAAGGAGGAAGCCGACGTTCCTGAAGACTCCTGACCTCCTGTTTCTCCTGTCAGGATCAGGGATCACTCAGAGATAGGGCTGGGCACTCTGTCCCATTTCAACATTCATAGAAACAAAATCATAAAGAGACTATTACTTCAGATCTGTCTAGGCAGCAGCCAACAGTCCACGTTCATGAAGAGCAGAAGCTTTCAAACTCAGGCTGTGATTGGACGAAAGCTCAGAGGACGACTGTCAAATCACATAATCCAGATTTAATCCACAATACAACAGAAACAACAAATCAGATGTTGAAACTGAGGCGTTTCACCATTTCAGGAAAAATATATGAGCACATTTTGAATGTGATGGCAGCGACGCGTCTCAAAAAAGTAGGGACAGGTCAACAAAAGGCTGGAAAAGTAAGTGGTACACATGAAAAACATCCGGAGAAGGAGCATTTAAACACTTACTACTTTAATTATCAACAGGTCAGAATCATGACTGGGTATGAAAGGAGCATTTTAGAGAGGCAGAGCCTCTCAGAAGTAAAGATGGGCAGAAGTTCACCAATCTGTGAAAAACTGAGTCTAAGAGTTGTGGAACAATTTCAGAAAAATGTTCCTCAGACTTTGAATCTCCTCCATCTACAGTCCAGAATATCATCAACAGATTCAGAGAATCTGGAGAAATCTCTGAGAGCAAGGACAAGGCTGAAGGGGCCCTCAGGGGCCCTCAGGGGCCCCTCATTAAAATAAGGCATGATTCTGTAGTGAAATCACTGCATGGGCTCAGGAACATTCCAGAAATCATCGTCTGTCAACACAGTTGGCCGTGCCATCCACCAATGACAGTTAAAGCTGATCATGGAGAGAAGAAGCCATATGTGAACAGGATCCAGAAACACCGTGGTCCGTCTTCTCTGGACCAAAGCTCATTTAACATGGACTGAGGAAACATGGAAAACTGTTCTGTGGTCAGAGGAAACTACAGAACTGTGTCCTGTGGACTAAAGAGGATCTGGAGCATCCAGCTGGTTCTCCTGGCTCAGGTCTAAAGCCTGCATCTCTGATGGTATGGGTGCATTAGTGCCTATGGCGTGGGCAGCTCTAACATCTGGAGAGGAACTATCAATGCTGAGAGCAGAGAGAGCTTTTAGAGCAGTGACACTCAATGTGTGGGTCTTAATTTCAAATATTATAACCAAGAAAACCTTAGAAAAGGAAACTTTTTTGCCCTTTTCACCCATTTAAGCTCCCTTTTGTCATTAAATACCACTTTTTTCCTACTTTTTTTGCCCATTTTAGCCACTTCTTTTTGCCACTTTTATCCCATTCTTGACCCTTTTCATCATTTTTTCTCCCACTTTTCAACCATATAAGCTTTCTTTTGTCATTAAATGCGACCTTTTTTTTCTGTTTTTGCCTGTTTTAGTCACTTTTCACTCGTTTTTTTATTTTTTTTTTTACTTTTTTGCCATATTTGGACCATTTCATGTCACCTATAACTCATTTTTTTGCCACTTCTATCATCACCATTTTTCTCCCAAATTTCAACCATGTAAGCTACCTTTTGTCATTAAATATCACTTTTTTCCTCTGTTTTTGCCCGTTTTAGCCACTTCTTTTTGCCACTTTTCACTCATTTAAGCTACCCTTTGCTACTAAATACCACTTGTTTCCTATTTTTTGCCCATTTTTGTCACTTCTCACCCATCTTTTGTTTCTGACCCCTTTTCCACTTTTCCTCCCCATTTTCACCCATTTTTGTTGCTTTTTGACCATTTTTGCCACCTTTAACTTATTTTTATTGCTACTTCAAGCTGTTTTTGCTTCACCGCTTAGATTGCGGCTCTTGCAAAGGTATTTTTCAACAGTTTGTCTCTTTGGTTGAGCAGCGTTTTAGAGCTACATATGCTCTCATCCAGACAACGTCTCTGTCAGGGAAGGCCTCGACTATTTCAGCAAGACCATGCTAAACCACATACCACATCCATCACAACAGCATGGCTTCACAGGAGAAGAGTCCGGGTCCTGAACTGGTCTGCCTGCAGTCCAGATCTTTCACCAACAGAACACAATTGAAGCAAAGAAGAGCGAGGACTGTTGAGCAGCTAGAATCCTACATCAGACAAGAATGGGACAACATTCCTCCCCCAGACGTTTCCAGACTGTTGTTAAAGAAGAGAGGATGCTACACGATGGTAACACGGACCTGTCCCGACTTTTTTGAGACGTGTTGCTGCCATCAAATTCAGAATGAGCTAATATTTTCATTAGAAGGTAAAATGTGTCAGTTTAACCTCTGACCTGTTGTTTCTGTTCTTATTGAGGATAAATACGGCTTTATGAGATTTGACAATCGCTGACTTCTGTTTTTGTTTACAATGAGGCAGCGCACCAACTTTTTTGGAACTGGGGTTGAATTACAGGCCAATCAGAGCAACAAAACAAAGACACAGTAGGGGTGCACCGCTGGAGGAGAGCAGAAACATCTTCCTCCCACTGCCATCATCAACACCTGACCAGTTCTGAGTCTGGTTGTGACTTTTATTTTGTTTTTTCAGGCACTGAGCGTTTTAAAGGGGACAAATTATACAAAAATCTCTTTTTCAGGCTTTTCTAACAAATATATGCCCCTGGTCTGTCCACAATCCCCCTAGAATCAGAAAAATCCATTCCCTCCCTCTCTTTCTCCTCCTTTCACTAAATGTGTGCTGAAACAAGCCTCAGATTTTCCCCTCATGATGTCATTTGGGGAGTTAAGCCGGGTGCACACTGTGGGATTTTCCTGCGATTCAGCCACAAATTAGGAGTCGCAGGACTTCAAAGGGGAGTTGTTGGACTCTCAGTCTGGCGTGTTTGATGTTTTGGTCGCACGACTGCAGACACTTCACAGTGAGAGCAGAAACACGAGCAGAATAAACAACTTTGGGGGATTGTTTTCCTTTGTAAAAGGTCAGACAGCGTCCTAAATTACCATGACAGTGGCCAGAATGACTTCTGATGCACGCCCGCCATGATGAAGTCAATAAACGAGCAGAAAATACTTGGAGCAAACTTGGAGCAGACACAGAGGTGAAGCTGTTTGTGTCTGTGGGACAGGGAGAGAGAGATGAGACGGGACGCTTCACCCTGAGTGTGTGAGCCTTTCAAAAAAGGAAACTCCGCGGATTTCTGTCACAGTCCGTCCCGACTTCAGTCGCACAGAGTGAGCACTCAGGTCGTGCACGACCGTCGGATCGCACAGTGTGAGCACGCAACTCCTGCGCGATGGTCGTGCGTCGTGAGCGATTCAGTCGCACAGTGTGTGATGACATTCTGCCACGACTGTCGTATGGTCAGCTTGAAATCGTACAGCGTACACCCAGCTTTAGCCCCGCCCCCAGGTTCGCTTGGAAGAACATTCCACCCTCCTCTCCTGATCAGGAGAGCCGCATCCATTTCCTGAGAGAGGCATGGTCAGGGGGCGGAGTCAGACAGCTCATTAACATTTAAAGCCACAGACACAGAAACAGCTGAAACAGAGGAGGTTTTAGAAATGTAAAGTAAAATGACCGATGTTAATACATGTTAAAAAGCTTCGTAATCTCAGTGATGTGAGTAAACGTGTCTGTTCATCTGTAAATCTCAGCTGTTTAAAAGCCGATTTAATTTCTGAATCCAAGTACCAACACTGGAAAATCTGTGGAGTCATTCATCTAGAATCACAAACATTTTCCTCTAAAATAGTCAAATTTACTCTTTTTTACTGTATCTGTCAATAGCTGCCACCAGAGTTGGAGCAAAAACACCAAAAATTAAAGCACATATGAGCTATCATATACAATCACACCACTGACGTCAGAAAGAGCTGGCTGAGAAACAACAGAAGTGACTTTTCATCATCTAAACTAGAGTCAAAATGTTTAATTTATAATATAATGCACACAGGAAGTGTTTGAATTAGTGCTGAGTTTGCATTAATCTAGAGCTAAAAGGCCAACTGTGCTGAGTAGGGCTGAACGATTTACAAAAATAATCAAACTGCAATTTTTTCCTGGAATATTGCAATAGCGATTTGAAATGCAATTATTTATGTTCCTCAGTTTTTCTGTTCAACAAACATCAGCAAGAAATCATTTTATATTATAACAAGTACAATATCAGAGAAGGTAAACTAGGGCTACATTAGAAAAAACATCTTACTGCCATTTTGGCTCATAGAGCAAATTTGATATCAATTGCTTTACTGAAGGGGACGATCATTTCTCATATTCTTCTCATTCTGATGAAGAAAAATAAATGCATGAGCAAGAAAAGTCAGATTTTTGTAAAAAATAAAAAACATACTTGAAGGATTGAATAATGCATGAAGCAGTGATAATCAACGTGTGGCTCTTTATGTCTTATTTCTAATTATTCCCCCAGAAAACCTTAAAAAAGGGAACTTTTTTATACTTTTTCACCCATTTTTTTTTCCACTTTTCACCCATTTAAGCTATCTTTTGCCATTTGATACCACTTTTTCTGTACTTTTTGCCCATTTTGACACTTTTTTTTTGCAACTTCGTACCCATTTTTGCCACTTTTAGCCCATTTTAGGAGCACTGGGCAGTCACGCCTGCAGCTGGTTACCCACAGTTCCCACATAGGACGGCCGCACCGTGCACTGAAGCGCTGCAGGTTTGCACCGACCAAAGACGAGCGACCTCGACTGCTGGAAGTTTTTTTAGAGTGCTGCGCCGTGGCGTGCAGCTCTGATGAGCGGGCAGAGATCACAGGAGAACTGTGAGTTCACACAGGACTAATATGTCAGCGGCGGACCATTTTACCTGTTGGGGTTAATTTATCATCCAATCAGGCATGAGTCTATGATGCTATTGCTGATGCCATTGGGTGAGAACATCAGGAAGTTAAAGGGTTCATGTTTGCTTCAAGGATCTGTGGTTTTATGTCAAATTCTTTGGCTAAATGCCCTCAAAAGGTAACTTTTCCTTGTCAATGGCGCCGTTGTAGTGCTGTCATTAATCTATTTAGCTTTATTTAAGGTGCAACCCATTTCTATACAGAGAAAACAAACTGTTCCATAATAAGTAGGACATATTTCTGTATGGAAGGAGAACGGCTCTGAAAGGGTTAAATAGAACTCTGAACTCTGAACAAAAGCTGCAGAGTTGGTTAATTTAAGGAGATAATCATAGAGTATATAAAGCTCAATAAAAACATGTTTAGAGTAGAAATATCTGAAAAACTGATTCTCCAATCAGAGCAGGTTTTACTCTATAAAGGCTGGGGTCAAATGTCAAATTCACAAAGTATCAGTGACGTTTGATTTTTGTTGCCCAGCCCTAGCAAACATCAGCGATCAGATCACAAACAGCTCTGATCAGATATTCAGCCAGAACGTGTGCAGAGCAGCATTTCACACGTGCAGCAGTGAAACAACAGCAGGCGCCCTCCGCTCGCCTCCGTTTCTACAGCCCACACGGCGATTAGCGCCGTCTCCTCTCTGACTGACCTGCTCATAACGAAGAAGAGAGTCCTCCTCGTCTTCCTCTGTCCTCCATCACAGCAGCATCCTCACTCTGATATCTGACTCCTCTCACCGTGACGGGGGAGGATGGGGAGAGGAAGGGCTGAGGGCGGGGGGAGGAGAGGTAGAGGAACAGGATGGAGGGAAGGAGGAGAGGTAGGACGGGGGGAACGGGACGGGGCGGGGGAGACAGACAGAGCAGTGAACGCTGCTCTTTTGTTTCTGAGCCATGACATCTTCCCTCCCTCCAGACCATTACTGCTGGGTCAGCATATTTATGTCAATACTACAGCACTACTGCTGTTAGTATCACTACTATAGTACCACTCTACTGTTAGTATCACTACTACAGTACCACTCTACTGTTAGTGTCACTACTACAGTACCACTCTACTGTTAGTATCACTACTACAGTACCACTCTACTGTTAGTGTCACTACTACAGTACCACTCTACTGTTAGTGTCACTACTACAGTACCACTCTACTGTTAGTATCACTACTACAGTACCACTCTACTGTTAGTATCACTACTACAGTACCACTCTACTGTTAGTGTCACTACTACAGTACCAGTCTACTGTTAGTATCACTACTACAGTACCACTCTACTGTTAGTATCACTACTACAGTACCACTCTACTGTTAGTGTCACTACTACAGTACCAGTCTACTGTTAGTATCACTACTACAGTACCACTCTACTGTTAGTATCACTACTACAGTACCACTCTACTGTTAGTATCACTACTACAGTACCAGTCTACTGTTAGTATCACTACTACAGTACCACTCTACTGTTAGTATCACTACTACAGTACCAGTCTACTGTTAGTGTCACTACTACAGTACTACTCTACTACTACAGTACCACTCTACTGTAAGTATCACTACTACAGTACCACTCTACTGTAAGTATCACTACTACAGTACCACTCTACTGTTAGTATCACTACTACAGTACCACTCTACTGTTAGTGTCACTACTACAGTACCAGTCTACTGTTAGTATCACTACTACAGTACCAGTCTACTGTTAGTATCACTACTACAGTACCACTCTACTGTAAGTATCACTACTACAGTACCACTCTACTGTTAGTGTCACTACTACAGTACCAGTCTACTGTTAGTATCACTACTACAGTACCACTCTACTGTTAGTGTCACTACTACAGTACCACTCTACTGTAAGTATCACTACTACAGTACCACTCTACTGTTAGTGTCACTACTACAGTACCACTCTACTGTAAGTATCACTACTACAGTACCACTCTACTGTTAGTATCACTACTACAGTACCAGTCTACTGTTAGTATCACTACTACAGTACCACTCTACTGTAAGTATCACTACTACAGTACCACTCTACTGTTAGTATCACTACTACAGTACCACTCTACTGTTAGTATCACTACTACAGTACCACTCTACTGTTAGTATCACTACTACAGTACCACTCTACTGTTAGTGTCACTACTACAGTACCACTCTACTGTTAGTGTCACTACTACAGTACCACTCTACTGTTAGTATCACTACTACAGTACCACTCTACTGTTAGTGTCACTACTACAGTACCAGTCTACTGTTAGTATCACTACTACAGTACCAGTCTACTGTTAGTATCACTACTACAGTACCACTCTACTGTTAGTATCACTACTACAGTACCACTCTACTGTTAGTATCACTACTACAGTACCAGTCTACTGTTAGTGTCACTACTACAGTACCACTCTACTGTAAGTATCACTACTACAGTACCACTCTACTGTAAGTATCACTACTACAGTACCACTCTACTGTTAGTATCACTACTACAGTACCAGTCTACTGTTAGTATCACTACTACAGTACCACTCTACTGTAAGTATCACTACTACAGTACCACTCTACTGTTAGTATCACTACTACAGTACCACTCTACTGTTAGTGTCACTACTACAGTACCAGTCTACTGTTAGTATCACTACTACAGTACCAGTCTACTGTTAGTATCACTACTACAGTACCACTCTACTGTAAGTATCACTACTACAGTACCACTCTACTGTTAGTGTCACTACTACAGTACCACTCTACTGTAAGTATCACTACTACAGTACCACTCTACTGTTAGTATCACTACTACAGTACCACTCTACTGTAAGTATCACTACTACAGTACCACTCTACTGTTAGTATCACTACTACAGTACCACTCTACTGTTAGTGTCACTACTACAGTACCAGTCTACTGTTAGTATCACTACTACAGTACCAGTCTACTGTTAGTATCACTACTACAGTACCACTCTACTGTAAGTATCACTACTACAGTACCACTCTACTGTTAGTGTCACTACTACAGTACCACTCTACTGTTAGTATCACTACTACAGTACCACTCTACTGTTAGTGTCACTACTACAGTACCACTCTACTGTAAGTATCACTACTACAGTACCACTCTACTGTTAGTGTCACTACTACAGTACCACTCTACTGTAAGTATCACTACTACAGTACCACTCTACTGTTAGTATCACTACTACAGTACCAGTCTACTGTTAGTATCACTACTACAGTACCACTCTACTGTAAGTATCACTACTACAGTACCACTCTACTGTTAGTATCACTACTACAGTACCACTCTACTGTTAGTATCACTACTACAGTACCACTCTACTGTAAGTATCACTACTACAGTACCACTCTACTGTTAGTATCACTACTACAGTACCACTCTACTGTTAGTGTCACTACTACAGTACCAGTCTACTGTTAGTATCACTACTACAGTACCAGTCTACTGTTAGTATCACTACTACAGTACCACTCTACTGTAAGTATCACTACTACAGTACCACTCTACTGTTAGTGTCACTACTACAGTACCACTCTACTGTTAGTATCACTACTACAGTACCACTCTACTGTTAGTATCACTACTACAGTACCACTCTACTGTAAGTATCACTACTACAGTACCACTCTACTGTTAGTGTCACTACTACAGTACCACTCTACTGTTAGTATCACTACTACAGTACTACTCTACTGTTAGTATCACTACTACAGTATTACTCTACTTATAATATCACTACTACAGTACTACTCTACTGTTAAATTTAGCAAAAACAGAAGTGAAACCCTGACTGTTGACTGTTCCGGCATATTTGCTGCTATCAGTGTGAAACTCAGTCTGCACAGCAGAACGTTTAATAACATAAGAATGGCTGAAACAGAGAGAGCTGTTTATGTATGGAGAACTATTCTGCCCATGGAAAACCTTTTGTATGCACAATGGACTGTTCTATAAATGGAAAATGATTATATGCATGGAGAACCCATTAGAGGAACTTTAGAGAACTATTTTCATGAACAGAGAAATGTTTTATACATAGTGTTTTTATTCGGCCTGTTAATATAAACGCGTTAACGCTTGTGATTAATCTGGAAAGCTTAACGTGTTAAAAAAATAATGCAATTTAATCATACTGTTCAATCTTGACACATGGAGAACATTTTTATACATGGAGAATCTGCTTACACATGAGAATGTTTAACGCATGGAGAACGTTTTCACACATGGAGAATGTTTTTTTACATGGAGAACGTTTTCACACATGGAGAATGTTTTTTTACATGGAGAACGTTTTTCACACATGGAGAACGTTTTTACACATGGAGAATGTTTTTTTACATGGAGAACGTTTTTCACACATGGAGAACGTTTTTACACATGGAGAATGTTTTTTACATGGAGAACGTTTTTACACATGGAGAATGTTTTTTTACATGGAGAACGTTTTTACTCATGGAGAATGTTTTTTAACATGGAGAACGTTTTTACACATGGAGAATGTTTTAACGCATGGAGAACGTTTTTATACATGAAGAACGTTTTTATACATGGAGAACTTTTTCACACATGGAGAACATTTTTACACATGGAGAACATTTTCACACATGGAGAACGATTTTACACATGGAGAACGTTTTTTTATATATAGAACGATTTTACACATGGAGAACGTTTTTTTATATATAGAACGATTTTACACATGGAGAACGTTTTTTTATATATAGAACGTTTTCACACATGGAGAACGTTTTTTATATATAGAACTTTTTCACACATGGAGAACGTTTTAACGCATGGAAAAAAAATTTAAAAATGGAGAACGTTTTTGTACATGGAGAACGTTTTTTTCACATGGAGAACGCTTTTATACATCGAGAATGTTTTTACACATGGATAACGTTTTTATACATGGAGAACGTTTCTGCACATGAGAAGGTTTTTATACATGGAGAATGTCTTTTCACATGGAGAACATTTCTACACATGAGAACGTTTTTATACACGGAGAACGTTTTTAAACATGGAGAACGTTTTTATACATGTAGAACGTTTTTATACATGGAGAACGTTTTATACATGTAGAATGTTTTTACACATGGAGAACGTTTTTATACATGAGAACGTTTTTACACAGGAGAACGTTTTTACAAATGGAGAACTTTTTCACAAATGGAGAACGTTTTAACGCATGGAGAATGTTTTTACAAATGGAGAATGTCTTTACACATGGAGAACGTTTTTATACATGGAGAACTTTTTCACACATGGAGAACGTTTTTTCATATGGAGAACATTTGTACACATGGAGAACTTTTTTACACATGGAGAACGTTTTTATACACGGAGAAAGTTTTCATACATGGAGAACGTTGTTTCACATGGAGAACGTTTTTATACATGGAGAAGTTTCTGCACATGGAGAACGTTTTTATACATGAGAACGTTTTTACACAGGAGAACGTTTTTACAAATGGAGAAGGTTTTTATACATGGAGAATGTTTCTGCACATGTAGAACGTTTTTATACATGGAGAACGTTTTTATACATGTAGAATGTTTTTACACATGGAGAACGTTTTTATACATGAGAACGTTTTTACACAGGAGAACGTTTTTACAAATGGAGAACTTTTTCACAAATGGAGAACGTTTTAACGCATGGAGAATGTTTTTACAAATGGAGAATGTCTTTACACATGGAGAACGTTTTTATACATGGAGAACTTTTTCACACATGGAGAATGTTTTTTCATATGGAGAACATTTGTACACATGGAGAACTTTTTTACACATGGAGAATGTTTTTATACACGGAGAAAGTTTTCATACATGGAGAACGTTGTTTCACATGGAGAACGTTTTTATACATGGAGAATGTTTCTGCACATGGAGAACGTTTTTATACACAGAGAAAGTTTTCATACATGGAGAACGTTGTTTCACATGGAGAACGTTTTTATACATGGAGAACGTTTTTATACATGGAGAATATTTCTGCACATGAGAAGGTTTTTATACATGGAGAACGTTTTTTCATATGGAGAACGTTTCTACACAAGAGAAAGTTTTTATACACAGAGAACATTTTTAAACATGGAGAACGTTTTCATACATGAGAACGATTTAATACATGGAGAACGTTTTTATATATGGAAAACGTTTCCACACATGGAGATTATTTTTACACATCGAGAACGGTTTTATACATTTAGAACGTTTTTACACATGGAGAACGTTTTTATACACGGGGAAAGTTTTCATACATGGAGAACGTTGTTTCACATGGAACATTTTTATACATGCAGAATGTTTCTGCACATAAGAACATTTTTATACATGGAGAACGTTTTTTCACATGGAGAACGTTTTTATACATGGAGAACGTTTTTTCACATGGAGAACGTTTTTATACATGGAGAACGTTTTTAAATATGGAGAACGTTTTCATACATGGAGAACGATTTTATACATGGAGAACGTTTTCATATATGGAGAACGTTTTCACACATTGAGATTGTTTTCACACATGGAGAACGTATTTATACATGTAGAACGTTTTTACACATGAGAACGGTTTTACACATGGAGAATGTTTTAACACATGGAGAACTTTTTTATACATGGAGAACGTTTTCATACATGGAAAACGTTTTCATACATGGAGAACGTGTTTACACATGGAGAAC
The DNA here is from genome assembly GCF_018320785.1 of Cheilinus undulatus. NCBI lineage: Eukaryota > Metazoa > Chordata > Actinopteri > Labriformes > Labridae > Cheilinus > Cheilinus undulatus. Next base: position 58,437,273 of record NC_054865.1, on the reverse strand, counting down.
GTTTTTACACGTGGAGAATGTTTTCACACGTGGAGAACGTTTTCATACATGTAGAATGTTTTCATACATGGAGAACGTGTTTACACATGGAGAACGTTTTTACACGTGGAGAATGTTTTCACACGTGGAGAACGTTTTCATACATGTAGAATGTTTTCATACATGGAGAACGTTTTTATACATGGAGAACGTTTTTATACATGGAGAACGTGTTTACACATGGAGAACGTTTTTACACGTGGAGAATGTTTTCACACGTGGAGAATGTTTTCATACATGTAGAATGTTTTCATACATGCAGAACGTGTTTACACATGGAGAACGTGTTTGCGCGTGGAGAACGTGTTTGCACGTGGAGAACGTGTTTACACATGGAGAATGTTTTTACACGTGGAGAACGTTTTTATACATGGAGAATGTTTTCATACATGGACAACGTGTTTGCACGTGGAGAACGTGTTTGCACGTGGAGAACGTGTTTACACATGGAGAATGTTTTTACACATGGAGAACGTTTTTATACATGGAGAACGTTTTTATACATTGAGAACGTTTTTACACATGGAGAACGTTTTTACACGTGGAGAACATTTTTACACTTGGAGAATGTGCTTACACATGAGAACGTTTTAACGCATGGAGAACGTTTTCACACATGGAGAATGTTTTTTTACATGGAGAACGTTTTTACACATGGAGAACGTTTTTACACATGGAGAATGTTTTTATACATGGAGAACGTTTTTACACATGGAGAATGTTTTTATACATGCAGAATGTTTTTATACATGGAGAAGGTTTTTTCTTGTTAAATGACTAACCAGATGCCTACTCAGCGTTTGTGGTTGTAAAGGTCAAAGTTTAGTGCAATCAAAAACTGTTTAAAACTTTATGATAACAGAGCAGATCACTGCTGGATCGTTAGTCTACTTTCAATTTCAGTTCTGCCTTTTTATTTTTTTACTTCTTTTATACTTTTATTTTTTTATAATCTATGTGTGAGGATGCAGATCCTGTTTGTCTGTGTGGGTGCTGGTTCCTCTAGATCTAAATAAATGACACAAACATTCACCTTCATCTCAGACTGAATCTCCTCTTCGTTGTCTCTGCAGATCCCAGGTTTTCTGCCCGTTACTCATACTGGGAATAAAGACTTAGTTCATACTGATTTCATGCCTTCTTTAGATGTCAAACTGCCAACATCTTCTCTCCTGTTTCACTTCAAACAAACCGGTCTGGGCAGTCCAACAGCGACTTCCTCTAACAAATCTCTTCCTTGATTCAGCCGTTAGCTCGACTATTAAACTCACACATGACAGATAAACATCAGTGACTGATACCTGTTTATGCCACATTGTTGCTGAGATTTGTTAAAGCTCACATAATTTACCCTTTAAGAAAAGTTTATATCGGTCTCAGAGGTCCTAAAACCTGCCTGTGAAGTTTGTAGCTGTAAAAACACTCCAGTATTGATTTCTGCATGTCTATAAACCCCTCTGTTTCAGCCCTGCTCAGAACCAGCTGTTTCTGTGTCTGTGGCTTTAAATGTTACCGAGCTGTCTGACTCCGCCCCCTGACTCAGCCCCTCTAGGGAAAATTTGTGGCTTAATGGATGTGGCTCCGCTGATCCTCCTCTCAGCTTTCTTCCAAGCGGGGAGGGCCAATCATTCCTGGGGGCTGGGCTAACTCCCCACATGACATCATGAGGGGAACTCTGAGAATGGCTTGTTTCAGCACGTTTTCTGAAAGGTGGGGGGGGGGTTCTGATTCTTGGGGGGATTGTGGACAGGCCAGGAGGGCATATTTCAATTAGAAAAGCCTGAAAAAGTGTAATTAGCATAATATGTGACCTTTAAACAGGGCTGATATCGACCAGTCCTGATGTTAAACCCATTCGCCATGGAGCGTGTCCAGAAAGCAGGTGTGTGATCAGTAGAGACTGCTCACCGTTTGGTTGCTCCATGTTGCAGTGAGTGTTTCCAACGTGCTGGAGAAGGCCAGTAAACCATCAGGACGTTCGTACTGGAGTCGCTGGTGGACGATCAGAGCAGACGACCAGCATGAAGAGAAGACCTGGAGCAGAGACCAAACATCAGTTACTTAGTCCAGGGGTTCTCAACCTTTTCAGCCTGTGACCTCCAGAATAAAGGTCCCAGAGACCAGGACCCCCACTGTACCTGAAGGTGTTTGAACAGCCAGGAACATTCTAGAACAGTCATGTGGAGACAAGGCTGTCCATAAGGGGGGAGCTTTCAGGGGCCCAGACAAACTGGGGGGCCATGGAGGTCAACAAAATCCTGGTCTATTGTAAAGTTAAGCTGTGAAATCCATATTATGTTATATTAAAAAAACACTTATTAATGAAACAAAAGTCTTTTTTAAAATAATTTGTGTAGTAAATAGTCTTCTTTAAAGGGATACTTCAACATTTTGGCAAATTCGTCCATTGCCATGATCCCTATAGTCTTAGTAATAGGTTCGTTACCTTCAGTTGTCGGTCCAAGCTGTTTTTAGATCGGCCGCTTCTGAGTTCGGACCTGCCGTGCCAACTCAATGTAAGCAGACGGTATTCCGGTTTTCTCTCATCAAACTCATCAAATACACAATCCAACATCTCTGTCTCGTAATGTTCCATGATTATTTCACCACTGAAAGACCAACCACTTGTATGGGGCAGATAAATGTTCATCTCTTATGTATATCGGGGCTCATTCTTTCTGAGACCTCAGCTGAGCACATGTACTTCACCTGTGACCAAAATAAATGGTGTCGACCTGAGACTGATCCCTCTGCTGTCTTTCTTCAGAGCTTCCAACAAAAGAACTGTTTTTCTTCAGGTTGAACAACTCTTTAAAAGTAGGGGTGCACCATCTGCAATTTTCTGGCCGATCACCGATCTTTAAAAAGCCTGAGCTGCCGATTCTGATTTTGGCTGATACTGATTTTTTTTATAACTGACAGCATACACCTTCAATGCTCCAATCTTATTTTATTGAAAAACACTGAATAATACCCGTGAAACAATAACTGCACATGAGGTAGTTCTCTCAAATACAAATGAAAAGTTTAGAGCATTGCTATCCAAACTACTAAATTATTTCATTTTCACATTTTAGTAGGTAGAGGTAGATGAGATCAGTGGATAAGATCGGTTTCATTTGTATCGGCCGATCGCCGATCCCCCAAAATTAAAGACCCTGTAAAATGAAATCCAAAGTTTTTCTCTGAACACTCTAGAAATGTTGGAATCTGGTTGCTGTAAACATGTGAAAACTGAGATCTACATGAGACTGAATTCTGGATTTAGGCCATTTCATCTCTTTCCTGGCTTGGTTTCATGTGGGCGGGGCCAATATGTTGGCTCACGATGTCATAAGCCCACAGTAGAGAATGACCCCGCCCCTCTAACACTACAATATTGTGGAAGGAAGCAGTCGCCTGGAGCAGGGACTTCTGGTTCATTTTGTGCAAAGGAATTCAGTCTTGTACTCTTGTACCGTTCTATAATGTTCATGTTTCATTGCAGAGTTATAGTTCTGCATGTTTTGTTTATTGGTTCATGTTTTTAGGGGAAAATATTTTTCCAAGTATGACACCATGAGTGAGGGGGTTAATGCTGCAGACCTGGGGGTTCATAACACAGTGCTCATACCACAAACCTAAATACAGATTTATTTTTACTTCACAGGGTCTTTAAGGAAAACGCGGCGATCGATCGGTGCACCCTTATTTAAGTGTCTAATTCTGATTATTTTGATGCATAGTGCAAAGTGGATATGAATTACTGCATTGAAGAGTTTTTATCATTCTAATATATGATAAGAAAAAAAATACAAAAATGAAAAAGGTAGGATTTTATCGACTACTCTCAGAAAATGGCACCTGAATGGCTGCATATGTCATGAATAACACCTCTGCTGCGAAAACCGTTTAAAACTGCTGTTTTTACACAAATGTCAGGATAAAGAAATATTGCACCTTCTGCGATTTGAAAATTGCGGCAGGCCACGTAGCGATTTAATCTAATTTTCGATTATTTGCCCAGCCCTAGTCAGAACACAGCGTCCTGTCATAAAACAAACAGAAATACTGATTTTTTTTTTTTTTATCACTTTACAGGGACGTTAAAAATGAAGAATGTTTAAAGTTTTGCACTTTAAACTCTTGGCAGAGTGGTGAACAGCTCTAAACTAGTTTCTCTGTGCAGAAATGACCTCTGACCCCCAGCAGGAGTTCTCTGATGACATGGAAATCCTAAAATACTCCATTAGAGTTTAGTTTCCCCTCAATTTACAACTTTATAAACTTTTAAAGTCTAGAAACTTTAAGCAGAAATCCCCACCGTTGTCACACTGCGGTATTATTCTAGTTTAAAGTAAAAGTTTGTCCATTTTTCAACATTTCTCTGACAAATATCCTGATAAACTTTTAAAATCACTGCACAGAACAAAGATGTCAGAATAAATATGAAGTTTCACCACAAACAGTCCCTAATGATCAGCTATGAGTCATCATCTAATCAATAAGTGGATCATCGATGATCTGAGAGTGCAGCTGAGAACTATTGATCACCTCATCGATACTCAGCTCTATCTGTACCTGATCACCATGCAGGCAGAGGTGGTGGTCACGTCCGCTCCGCTGCATTGATCTGATTCATCGCTGTGATCAGATTATCGATCTTTTCGTGATCAGGTTTAACGACGTGGTGCGGTTTGTTTTTCTCTGCCTCTGACGTAACGCGGCTGCTCGCGCGCTCGCTCCTTTGGGTCTCAACCTCAGCCAGGTAAAGGTGAGGGTTTAAAAGGCTGTCTTTGTTTCAGCTCACCTGTGTCCAGGTGTCCACACAGACGGGTCACAGCTCACCGTCCTCCTCCGCGCAGACACATAGATCCACGGCAGACATTAGTCTAACTGGACTTCCTGATTTCACGAGACAAAAACTTTCCAATCCAGACACGCGACGTCAAGTCCGAGAGGGTTAGAGAGGCGTTTCCGGTACGGATCTTCAAAATAAAGCCCCGCCTCATAAGAAGTGGAAGATTTCAAAATAAAACCCACAGTAAAGGGAGATTTATTGAATCAGTCCTGGAGAAGTTCCGGTGGATTAAACTAAAATAACCTAAAAACGTCTTAATGGTGGATAAATAATTGTTTTTAACATTTATCCTTCCTGCTGCAGGTAAACGGTTCCTGTTAGACTTCAGTCTGACTGTTAGAATTTATTTTCCCACTGAAAAGTTTTAAATTTTTTATGTTGAAAAGTTCAGAATTATTATCAGAGACAAAGATGTCGGTAGAGACTACGACGGAGTATTAGGGCCACACCAAGAGAAAAAAAAAATATTTTTATTTTTTTTTTTTTTTTGACATTACGGGAATAAAGTCATAATATTATTAGAAAAAAGTTATAAAATTACGAGAAAAAAGTTGCAATAATATGAGAAAAAACTTTCTTGTTATATTTTATTCTCGTAAATTACGACTATTTTCTCATAACATTACGACTTTTTTCATATAATATTACAGACTTTTTTCTTGTAACATTATGACTTTTTTTCCATAATATTACGACTTTATTCTCAGAAATTACAACTATTTTCTTTTAATATTATGGCTTTATTCTCGTAATATTATGACTTTTTTTCTCACAATATTACAACTTTATTCTCAGAAATTACAACTATTTTCTCGTAATATAACAACTTTATTCTCATAATATTACGACTTTTTTCTCGTAATATATTGACTTTATTCTCGTAAATTACGACTTTTTTCTCGTAATATTACGACTTTATTCTTGTAATGTAAAAAAAAAAAATTATTCTCTTTGTTTTTTTTTCTCTTGGTGTGAACCCTAATACTCTGTCATAGAGACTCGTATTTTTATTGTAATTGTTTCTAAATCTTGTTCTGTTTTTTTTTTTAATGAATGAATGAGATTTTATTTTAGTAAAATGAAATTGTGTGCAGCTTTTTGTGATTAAAACAACAACTGATTAAAAATAGTTAAAAAATAGCTAAAAATAGCTAAAAATAGCTACCCCTACATGCATGTTGTAGGGCAGCATATGACTGATTTTAAAATACAGTCAAAAGCTGCTGAAGCACAGAGATGTGAGTGAATGTAAATCTGCATTTCAGAGTGTTGACAGATTATTTAAATTTATCATGAAGTTTGTTCATCAGTTCAAACTTTATAAATCTCTTTACATGATAATATCTCTGTCTTTTAGTTTAAATAATTAATGAAGACAAACTGGACTGTAGTTGATCACAGAGCAGATTTCCTCTAGTTGAATATTCAGTATCAGGATGGGTGCTAAGGCCTCCTCAGACCCTGAATTTACCCACAAGGACACAAACATGCCGGCTTTCCTTCAGCAGAGATCCTTTCTGTTGTCAGAATTATTCAGCACTGAAGACTGAGCCAGCTCCCTGAAATGATCAGAGAATCTGGTTTGAAATTTAACATATTTTTATGGATATTTGGGGAGTGTGTTCTCAAATTTTATGTGAATCTGATAGAAAATATTTAGGAGAATTTAGTTGAAAATGTCTAAGAACTGACATTAAATTCTTGAGGATGTTTCTATCCGGAACAATTATCCACCACAGAACTCTGAGCCTGTACCGAGAAATAACATCAATAATCAAACTTCTGCCTTAGAAATGCCACAGTTCTTCACCTTGCACCCTTACCTCCTCTCCTCCATCCTCATCTGTTCCACCCTTACCTCCTCTCCTCCGCCCTCACCTGTTCCACCCTTACCTCCTCTCCTCCACCCTCACCTGTTCCACCCTTACCTCCTCTTCTCCATCCTCATCTGTTCCACCCTTACCTCCTCTCCTCCATCCTCATCTCCTCTCTCCTCCATCCTCACCTCCTTTCTCCTCCATCCTCACCTCCTCTTTCTGCCCTCCTCTCTCCTCACCTCCTCCAGGTGTAGTTAAGTGATCGTAGGATCCTTCGTCATGGTGGAAAAAGATTGATTTCCAGGTCAGTGAGGAGAAAGGAGGTTAGGATAAAGGAGAGAGGAGGTGAGAATGGAGGAGTTGAGGTTGGAGGAGAGAGGAGGTTAGGATGGAGGAGAGGAGGTGAGGATGGAGGAGAGAGGAGGTGAGGATGGAGGAGAGAGGAGGTGAGGATGGAGGAGAGGAGGTGAGGATGGAGGATAGAGGAGGTGAGGATGGAGGAGAGGAGGTGAGGATGGAGGACAGGAGGTGAGGATGGAGTCGAGGTCCACACCTCTAACTGTGAGATTATTCATGAGCACATTCATAAAACCATGGAGAGAAAAATCAGACAGCTGGGTGGAGTTGTTGAAATAAAATAGAAATCTTTATTAACCAGTCATGACCACAGCAGGTCATCTGTTACCAGGCAGATTAACTTAAGGAGTGGCGTTTACATCAGAGAAACAAAGACTGCTGCTTCTTTTAACATATAATACATCACGTGATCATCGGCAGAGTGGCGGTCATGTGTCTGAGATGCTGTGGATAAAAACATTTCTACCTGCTGCCATCATTATCACAACTGGCCACGCCCCTCACAGAGAGACACGCCTCCCTCGCTCTTACATCAACATGCTGAGAACCATCAGAGTCTGAGGACAGTCTTTAGCCCACGACCACCGTGTCATCATCTGGGAACTCGTAGTAAGGGACCTCCAGGTTGAGGGGGGCGGGGCCTTTCCTGATGCGTCCTGAGGCGTCGTAGTGCGAGCCGTGGCAGGGGCAGTAGTATCCGCCGTATTCTCCAGCGTTGGCGATCGGTACGCAGCCCAGATGTGTGCACACGCCCAGAACGATGACCCAGCTGGGGTTGATCACGCGGTCCTTGTCGTGCTGAGGGTCTCGCAGCTCCGCGATGTTAACGGCGGCCTCGGTGGCGATCTCCTTCTCGGTACGGTGGCGGACAAACAGCGGTTTGCCCCTCCACTTGAAGGTCATGTTCTTACCCTCAGGGATGTCCCCGAGCTTGATCTCGATCTTGGACAGAGCCAGGACGTCGGCCGAGGCGCTCATGGATGACACGAACTGTGTGACCACCGTCTTGGCGGCGTACACGCTCACCACGGTGGTGGCTCCGGTTATCAGGTAGGAGAAGGCCTTCCTGGAGTCGCCGCTGTCTCTGGAGGACTTGTGAGGGTCCATGACTTCAGGGCGCCTGTAGTCTGAAAAGTCTGGGACTCTGATGTCCGTGTGAGCAAACCGCACGCCTGCGGCGCCTGAGGAGAGAAAAAACACGAGTCATCAGGAGGGCGGGAAGAGAAGGACAGACGCCAGCAGCTCTGGATATTTCTCACAGCTAATTATCTAAATATTTTTTTCTGTAAAACAGTGGTTCTCAACCTTGGGGTTGGGACCCCCTCTGGGGTCACGAGACACTAAGAGGGGGTCCCAAGATTCCCCCCAAAAACTTTGAATTTGTTTTTAATTCCACTGCTGGCACTTCACACCAATTCTGCCAAATTTTAACCAGTTTTCATCATTTTCCCCAGAAATTCTAACACTTATTTTTGCCATTTAAACTCTTTCCACCACTTTTTTTCTGCCTCTTTTTGTCACTTCTAAACCAAATGTTACCTCTGTTGACCCATTATAGCCACTATTAACCCCCTTTTACCACATTTTTTTGCCTGATTTTTCCCATTTTAACCACATTTCACTATCTGATATGCATATTTTTGCCAGTTTGACAAATTTCTTCCAACAGCTGCCTATTTTTCTTTCTCAGTTAGCACTATTTTGCAAGTTTATATCATTTTTTTCTTCCCATTTCACCAGATTTCCACCAATTTTCAGCCATTTTTAAATTCCCTTTTACACTATTTATGCCCATTTTTGCCTTTTTTTGGCTATTTTCTTAAGTAATTTCTGGCACTTCTAACTTATTTCTGCTACTTTTAAGATCCAATTTCACAACCTTCTCCACATTTTTTTGCCATTGTAATCCATTTTTTCAATATTAACCCATCTAATTTTTTTTTAATCGTTTTAAATTTTTAAGATGGATACTACACAAATGAATTAAAGAGATGTGTTTCATTGATAAGCGGATATTTTTTCACGGAACATAACATATAATATGGATTTCACAGCTTAATGTTACAATAGACCAAGGTTTTGTTGACCTCCATGGACCCCCAGTTTGTCTGGGCCCCTGAAAGCTCCCCCCTAATGGACGGCCTTGTCTCCACATGACTAGTCTACACCGCGTTCCACATTATTATGCAAATGTTATTTTTCTCTGATTTTCCTAAATATTAATGCAAATGACAGTCAGAATATTTTTCAAGTCATCAGCCGTTAGAGCATAATTCAAATGTTTTTGAACAAACTTCATAATGATAAAAATATGTATTTTTTTAAAAATTAAAACCTCAAAATGCACTGTTCCACATTATTAAGCACGACAGAGTTTTAAAACATTTTTTGGTTGTAAAGAAGTGAAAATGGTCATTCATTGAATCTGCAGCATTAGGAGGTCATATTTACTGAAATCAAAGCTATTTCAATCAAAAACATCTGAACAGGCCAAGTTCCATGTTAACATAGGAGCCCTTCTCTGATATCACCTTCACTATTCTTGCATCCATTGAACTTGTGAGTTTTTGGAGAGTTTCTGCTTGAATTTCTTTGCAGGATGTCAGAATATCCTCCCAGAGCTGCTGTTTTGATGTGAACTACCTCCCACCCTCATAGATCTTTAGCTTGAGGATGCTCCAAAGGTTCTCAGTAGGGTTAAAGGTCAGGAGAGGATGGGGGCCACACCATGAGTTTCTCTCCTTTTATGCCCATAGCAGCCAATGACACAGAGGGATTCTTTGCAGCATGAGATGGTGCATT